>NW_007252919.1:1057458-1068368 GCF_000164805.1 Carlito syrichta
CATGCTGCCCATCGAAAGAGGACTGGATTTTTAAAATGTGGTAAATATACATGATGAAATATAACACAACCATAAAGAGGGACAAAATTATGAACTTCACAGCAACTTGAATGGACTTAAAGTCTATAATACCGAGTGATCTATTACAAAGAACTGAATACCACATGTTCTCACTCATAAGCAGAACCTGAACAATTATACTATAAGAAAGGTATTGGCTACAGCTGGAAACTGCCAGGGGAGGGAGAGGGGGACACCTTATCAATAAGGGTACCTGGTCTCAAACCAGGTGAAGTGCAGACCAAAATGAGGCCCAAATGTTACCTACACAATGACCATTTGTATACCTAACCCTAATTATACCTCATAACTTTAAAATAAATGACAATTTTTTTAAAAGAGTGGTCGACATTCAGATACTCCAGAGTCTATTAAAATTTATCTTTCAAGTATCTTTTAATATTCATTTTTAGATAAGTTGTGCCTTCTCATTTTTTCTCAGTTTTCATTTTGTGATCACTTGACAGTTGTAAGTAAAAAAGAGAAAGTCTAGAAATAGGTTGAATAGCAAGTTTAGATGTAATTGAGATAAAATATTGGCCACAGTTACCCAAAAAGTTGGTTTAGCACATAGCTAGCAAATGTTGAATTTACAAGCTGCACCAGGTTTTATCTTGCCGCTTCATTTTCACCGAGATATTACATCCTAGCTTCGGTACCTCCTATTTTTTATGTGATATGCCTCAGAGCCCATTGCCTACTGCCAGCTGCCTCCCACCGGTTGGTTTGTGGAAGAGAAATGAGAGTAGTTCAGCCACATGAGACATTTCAATCATTGTCCTAGAAAGGCAAACTTTAAACTTCAGAGCTGGTTCTAGAGCTTGGGCCATGGAACAGTTACCTTCAATCCTGGAATTGAAGACATGTCCAATCCTGTATGATCTTGCACCACTCCATTAATATAAAGCCAGTTCTGACAAATATAAATACTCAGAATGTTGGTTAGGATGTAGTCAAGGATTATAAATAAATTATATCTATTTTCTATGCCACAGTGATTACAAATTCAGGGATTACAAATTCAGCTAGTGAATAATGTTCAGAATTTAATAGATATTGTGAATAAACTGTGATAGGAATGGTAGATTGGAGATACTTCATTAGTCACATCAGTTGATTCCTCTATCCCTATTAAAGATATCTGCTTGCCTGATACATAGCAGTAGGACCAGTTTGGGCTATTTTTTTTCTTATTTGTCCAGGCAGGAAAATATGATTTTTAAAAAATCTGCACTGGTTGGGCTTTGCATGCTCCCAAATTCAATCTGATTCAACAAGTAGTTATTAAGCACTATTAAGGGACATGTATCATGTTGAGAGCTGAGTTAGACAAACGAAGAATATATAGTACATAGCTTCATGGAATGTTCAACTTAGAGCATCAGTCAGACGTGAACAATTAACCATAATTTAATGTGAACTGGGAAGCAAGAAGAAAGGGAGTGAGTAATTCATTCAGCAGCCTGGGGCAGGGATGTAACCTGTGGGAGGTTACATCAAAGGTGGGTTTGAAGGATGAACAGGATTTAATCAGGCAGAGTTTTAGGGTGAGGAATAGGCAATGCAGTCAGAGGGAACTGTAAGAGCAAATACTCAGAGGTACAGAGTACATGCTATGAAATTTAATGTTAAGATGATCAACTCTAATATGCTGAATTCTGAGCATTGAAAATCCCATTCTTTCACCCTTACTTGAAAAGGAACTAACTGAGATTCAGACAGCATATAGTAAAGAACCCAGGTTGTCTAAATCCCCATCACAGGAGACCTGGTAGGAATCTGGGCTTAGCCATGTAAAACTGCATAACACTGAGCCAAAAGTGTCCATGTAATCTCTCTCAGCCTCAGTTTCTCTTCGTTAAATTCACCTCTGAGGAGTATTGTGTGAATTACATAACCTATAAGAAGTACTCAATAAATGTAGTCTATTACAACTAACAGTGAGCGGCTAAAGAAAAATGACATTGAGTAGTACTACATTAATTAAAACATTTGACTTCATATGCTAGGAATCTAAGCTAAATTGGTTTAAGCAAAAAGGGGAACTTATCAAGAAGGCCAGTATATTCCTAAATCTCAGGAGCAATGGAAACCAGAGACCTGGTGCAGTCAGCCAATCTCATCATCTCTCCATCTCTTTCTGTTGGCTCCAGCTTCATTTCTTCTCACCTGGATGCTGCTTGTCTTTCTCTGCAGAAAATTTGGTTGTTGAAAGCTCCAAGTTTTCAATCTCACAGCTTCTGAGAAAAATCTAGTTGCCCAGAGTAAAAAATCCTGAGGAAAGGACTCAAGAATAAAAATGACCCTTTGTCCAATTTCTTTGACCAGGAGTGAGAACATTACAACAAATTGCAGACAGGGTGAGTGGAGCTGGGCAGGCATGCTTTTGGTATCCACTCTAGGAACTTCAAAGCAAATAAGGAGAAAAAAATCACACCACTATGTACAGTAATTGCTTGAACAAATTGAGCATGAGGTATGAGGTTCTCAGATAACAACTTGAAAAGCCAAACTGATAAAGATCAGAAAGGAAAAAGTCTTGGGAAAGCACTGTGGGTGAAAAGCAGAGTCAGGTAAGTCTCCATGAGTGCAATCTTAAGGTGACTTGGAAGATATAAATAGGCCCCAGATACCATTTAAACAAGGACCCTACCACTGACTTGTATCTCCTATAGGCACAAAAGGTAAACAAAACATCTGGCTTTACTAAAGCATTATAATGAAAACTCAGTCAGAGACCTCATCCATGCCTGACCCAAATTATGAGGCTAACCCCATGTGTAGATCTGGAGCCCAAACTTGAAGGCAGAGATAATGGATATACAGAAGGCAATTAACACAACTCAGGAGGTGTGTGTGTGTGTGTGTGTGTGTGTGTGTGTGTGTGTGTGTGTGTGTGTGTACAGTTGCTCTGTGACAAGATGCTGCTCCCCGAAAAGTAGAATACCAATTGGCTATGTCACCTTAGGTAAATCACTTGACTCCTCTTTGTCCATATTCTTTCTACTTTGAAATTAAAGGTTTAGACAAAACGATTTCTTAAATCCCTTTGGTTTTCTTCTGACTTGAAGGTTTTTCAAATACATACCTGCAAATCATGTTTAACCATAACACAAACTATTTTCAACTAATTTTCATAGCCATTTAGATTAGTCAGAGTTCCAGAAGGAAGAGATGGCAAACTCAAAATAGAACAGTTTACAAAAAGGTAGTCAAGGTATAGAGCCATGGTGCAGTGGTTCTCTAAGCCCCCTACTCAGCATCACTTGGGAACTGGTTAGAAATCCAAATTCTCAGCATCTACATCGGACCTATTGGATCAGAAATTCTGCAACGGGGTAACCCTTGTTTCAAAGAGCCCTCTAGGTGATTCCAGTGTAAGTTAACATTTGAGAAACACTATGTTTGAGAAATCATAGGAAGCTGGACAGTACTCAAGTTTAACTACAGTTCTTACTAAGCCTAGGCCTAAAGGGACAAGGGGACAGAGTGGGTAGAAGAATCTGGAAGGATATTGCCTGACTTGTGTTAACCTTTAGCTAAGGCAGGCACCCAGCCGGGAGGTGCTGGGAATATTTTCTTCCTTGTATATCCTTTAGTAACTCCCCATTAGTCAATAAACCAAAGCCAGGAGACAGAACAGCCTCTTTTTATTAGTCTTTACATATCCAGCTCCTAGAGAGAGAGAGACAGAGAGAGAGAGAGAGAAATGGGTGGAAAAGGGTGGAAAGAGGATCCAAAGGAGGAAAGAAGAGCTCTCCAGCCAGGCACAGTGGCTCGTGCCTATAATTTTAGCATCTTGAGAGGTCAAAGTGAGAGGATTGCTTAAGCCCATAAGTTTGAGACCAGCCTAAGCAATATAGCGAGACCTCATCTCTATAAAAAATAAAAAAATTAGCTGGGTATGGTGGCACGCACCTGTACTTCCAGCCACTCAAGAGACTGAGGCAGAAGGATCACCTGAAGTCAAAGCTGTGGTGAGGTGTGATTGTGCCATTGCACTCCAGCCTAGATGACAGAGTGAGATCCCGACTAAAAAAAAAAGCCCTCCAATATACCAAGTTAGAGTCTCCTGACTCCCTTTAAGCTTCTTAGATTGATGATTATTCCAACCAACCAAGCTCTTACCAATCATATATTAGCCATAAAACCAGCTTTGACCACTTTCAATGAATCTTTTATAGGTGGGTTTCTTTTACAGATTCATAATCTTTTCCATGACTAAGATGTTATAATCACTGAAGAAACATTGAAGACAGAAGTATAATCCTGGGTTTTTTACTTGGTGTGGGTTGGCAGTTATAATTATTGCTCTGTCATTTTTTTCTTACAAAAAGAGAGAAAATATCAACAACTCAACAAACGATTATGTGAAAAGATATATTTCAGCTTATTTTTAACTCAAATTCTGTTGAATTACAGTGGCAATAAGTATTCCTTTTTAGTAAGGTTATTATTGTCATCCATTTTGGTTGAATTTTCATAGAAAATTTATTACTTAAAAAACTGCTTGGAACAGTGGAAAAAGCATCAAGATAGGTATATTTCATCAAACAGAGAGTATTTTGACGGTGATTGAAGTTTAAACATGTACAAATAAATACAAAATTTTTTTTTTTTTTTGAGTTGGAGTCTCACTCTGTTGCCCAGACTGGAGTGCAGTGGCCGCTTCCGGCCACTGCAGCCTCGACCTGCTGGGTTCCAGCGATCCATCCTCCTCAGCCTTCCGAGTAGCCGGAATTACAGGCATGCGCTACCACGCCCAGCTAATTTTTTGATTTATTGTAGAGATGAGGTCTCTCTGCCCCAGGTGGGTCTCGAACCCGCGGGCTCAGGTAATCCACTCACCTCAGCCTCCCAAAAGTGCGGGATTACAGGCTGAGCCACCGAGCCCGGCAGTACAAAATTTTTATAAATAAATTCTGGGGTTTTTTTGGGTTCCCCCTCATATGTTCTCCAGACTTCACAACAATAATGGGTAGATTTTACTATCCTCATTTTACAAACAAGGAAAGTGAACCTCCAATAGCCTGAGTAAGGACGAAAGCTTGGGCATGTCCAGTTTCAAAGCCCATATTCGCTCCTGTATATCCCACTGCTTTTCCAGCTACTCAGTTTTATTGAGGTCCTTCTGCATAAAAGAAAGTGACAATTTTGTTGGGAAAATAAGAAGACATGAATTCCCAACAATATTTAAAAATATCAAGGGGAGCAAAATCAGTTCCACAGAAAACAAGGACAACTACTGTTCAGCAAGTGGAGAGTAATTTCAGCCTGGTCATTAAAGAATGCTTACTAAAGGACAGTGGATTCAAGTAGATCATAAAGGAGAGCAGCGTATGAATAGGAAGAATCCAGAGCCACTCCCAACAAATAAAAGTGTGGAGTTAGGTCTTTTAATTGTGGAGAACATATAAGGTGTTTTGTAGAGGACTGATGGCTTGAAAGTAGAGTTTCAGGAAGGCAAAATTTGCAAAAGAGGACAGGATGCATAGTCTAGAGAGAATTTGGAGGAAAGATACCAATTTAGAAGTTAGTCAATCAAAAGCACACTGTTTATTGAGAGCTTGGACGTACCCTTTAAAAATGTGTGTTACAGTGGGACCCGTCTTTTCCTTGGCTAAGATCTAGGCATTTACATGGTGATGGAAGAAATAACATTAATAAAAATGATATTAAGAACATTAATAGTGCACAATTGTAGTACCTTGGGCATGTAAGCCAGTCATGGTTATTCATTCCAGTCACGACCTTGTGCAATGCAACTATAGTGCCCTTACCCTGTGCCTGCCTATGCCAGAGAGCTCTGTTTTTACTTAGGAAACTCTTATACTTATCAAGCACATGTTCTGGATTTATATTCTAAAGATAGGCTTGGGGCCCAGATGCATTTCCTCTGGCTCCCTTCCCCCAAATAAAATCCACCCTTAACACTTTCTTGCTTAGATGATTTCTGGTTCTGTATCTCCCTCCAGCGTCAAGTTTATGTCCTCAGTGCTGCCCAAGGACCACTCTGGACCTCAACTATGGTTCTAAACACACCCAGGTTTTATTAAGCCTAAAGTGGTTTTCCTAATTCCAGCTACCGCTTATCTTTTCCAGACCTAGAATCCGTCTACTCAGCCTCATGACTCCTCACACCTACTGTCATCTGTAGAATTAGGTTGTGTTAGAACCTTGATGATTTCTGCTAAACAGTTATAGAAATCTGAAATGGATTCTTAAGTATTCTCAAGGTATTTAAGAAAGACTGTTAAATCTGTTTTGCTGACCCTAGATATGAATCAGCAGAAATATCATAAAATTGCCTTTAAAATGTTTTTTGGTGATAGTCCTAGTCTTAAACAATTTCTTGGATAACAGAAAGTGCTTTTTCACTGTATAAAAACAAACATTTTTTAAAAAATCTCTCAGCCCAGTTATGAACTCCCTAACTGTTTTGAGAATGGATAAATTGACCCTCTCACCTATGCTTAGCTGTCCAGCACCCAATCCCCTTCCTATTTAAGGGGAGTTCCTGCTCCCTCATTATATGACCCTTACTGTGAAATAGTACCCCGCATCCCACAATGGAAACTGAACAAAGCCCAACAATTCTCTCTGCCCCTGGTAATAGGGTGGAGGCATGCCTTGGTTTCAGCTGATCAGATGCACCTATCCAGTCTTGGAATCTCCTAGAAGCCAGGAGGGTTAAAACCCCATGAGTAGCAGCAGCAACAGGGTGTTGGGAGTGATGGCAATTTCAGTATCCCAGCCAGATTGTTCAGTTATCTGGCTCTGAAGGCCTCTCGACTCCTGCACATTTTCTAAGGTTCTGTGATCCTCTCCTCCCAAAGTCAGTCAGTAAATCTCCCTTTGGCTTAACAGTCCAAAGGGATTTCTGTGGCTTGCAACCAAGAGTCCTGCCTGATGCTGACTCTCCAGTGCCTCTGCACATACCTGACCCTGCAGCCCCTCCTTACTGGCTGTTCCCCTTTCTCCCTGATGTTTTCACTCACACGCTGTCTTTGTATTGCAGCCATCTCTATGGGCAACAGTCTCTGTTCTTAGAGAGGGACCCCTTGAAGGCATTTAGGAAGATTTTCTGGATTTCTTGCCAACTTCCCTATTAGAACCCAATGACAGACATCTTTAAGTGAGTGTAGCTGGCTGCGCACCTGGGGGCATGTTTCCCCTGAAATTGAGCAGACTGATTCCCAGGTGAGGGCAGAGAGGGAGCATCACTTGGTTGTACCAACCTCACTCCTCCCCCACATCACTCCAGTCACTCTGATGAAGCCAACAGCAAATGTTTAACCCAGGAAAACAACATAAACAACTTAGGATTCACTTTAGAACATTTCTCAAAGAGACCAGCCCACTAAATTGAAACAAAATAGAACAGAAAATGCTATGCTGTATGAAGAAATAAAAGATAAAAGTGCTATTCTGGCCTGGTAGAAGTATATAGTTAAGCTACTCCTAGAGTACCAAATAAAGCTCTGGATGTTGTGCCTTTGAATAAACACCTCTCTCTTTTAGGTAGTAAGATGCTAGCATTAAGACTATATACCTACTTTGCTTTTTATAATACTACATATATTTTTCCTAAAACACATACAAATAGCTTTGTGGTATTTTTAAAACCATATTTTAGATGCAGTGGGAGTGCTTATGCTTGAAATAATGTCTTGTTCAAATAAGCAACTGTTTCTAATTTGTTTTCTAAATCTGGATTTTCATATGTTCAGCTTGCTTCCCTGAATCACCCTGTTTGTTTTACATTAAGATTTCACAGTGACTTTCTTCTATTTGGGGCTTTGTCTTTTCTCCCCCAAAGTCTTGGTTTCCTCGTACGTTGAACCAAGTTATTTACTTATACTAAGGCATATACAAAAGGTATTAAAATCTGTATGTACCTTGTAACATTACTACCATCCTCTTGCAGTGTCACTACCTCCCTGACAACCTTGTTAAATATTTCCTATTGACTGTAGAAGCCCTCTACTTACAAATTCCTCTCTGGTAAGCTCTTCTGGAACACCCCCCTCTTCCAAATGGCCCTGGTAAATGTCCTGATTAATAGGTTGACAAATTATTAATTAATGAGACAGACTCATAATTCATTATAGTTCAAACAATATATCCCAAATCCGGATAAACCAAAAGACCTATGGCTATTAGCTAAGTTCTGTGATAACCCATAAATTGAGGTTATTGATGCCTGCTGTATGCCTAGCAGTGTCCAGCCCTCTGCTAAGTGCAGGGAAGAACAAGAAGCCTGCTACTTGCCCTCATTTTCTTATGGACCATGAGGGGAAAAGTCAATTACACAGGCAATTTCTGTAAAGCGTACTGAATGCTGAGTGGGTGCCTAAGTTGGTCTTTACTCTGGGAGACAATTCACTGCACAGCCCCTTGCCAGTGCTAATGGTCCACAGGTATCTTCTCTTTGGGGAATTGGGCTTATAAACCATAAGCCTATGGATCCGTTCACAAAATATTTGTGTCTTGTTCATTAGCAGAAGAAATAAATGGGCAGACAAGCATGCCAGGGTACAGCTAATTCTGTTGGTATATACATTTGTCACCCAGGGGAGATGTGCCAGTCAGAAGCTGGCAGAGACAGCAGCTTAGGCAGTTCTGCTGTGATTTAAGCCCAATCTAAATAAAACTATTTGCAAGTTTCTGCCTCTAGGGATATGTGGAAAGTTAGGCAACCAGCATCAGGTCATTTTCATAGTTGCTATGAATATCTACACCTGCTAGGCAGGTAGGTTAACCCTAAGCCACAATGTTAAGTCCCAGCTCCACACTCATAGAAATCTCTTCCTCACTTGCCTAAGTCCCACCTGCCCTTCAAAGTCTAGTTCAATTCCTAACATTGACTATCTGGGCCCAATGCCCACTTCTGAGGTACTCACTGCCAGTTGGGCGGACTTAAGCAGTGAAATGGAATGATCAGATTTGAGTTTTTAGAAGATCGCTCTGCAGTGTGGAGAATTCACTGAGAGGGAGTAAAAATGGAGGTAAAATGACTTTTTAAGAGACCACTTGATGGCCTGGGGAAGAGATGATAGTGACCTTGAAGAAGTGGCAGGAGTGAGGTCAAAGAGAGATAGATTGAAAGGTATTGCAGAAATGGAGTGGACATAATTTGGTACATGATTGAATGTGGGTGTAGAAATTAGGGTGAGGGAGAGGTCAAAAATAAGTATCAGTTCCTGTTCATGACAACAGAATTGTTAAAACATCATTCATAGGGCTACAAGGAAGACCTGGTTTGGGGGAAGAGTGATGAATACAGCCTCAGACATGTTGAGTTTAAGAGCGTGCAATTCACCTGAGGGGAGGTGGCCAGTGGGCAGTTGGACATACAGGTCTAGAGTTCAGAAGATAGGTCTGGGCTGGAGACAGATTTGAGAGTCATTGGTATATGAACAAGTCATTGAAATCATGGGAGGGGTCATGAGTTGAATTATGCCCTTCCCCAAATTCATATGTTGAAAACTTAACTCCAAGTATCTGAGAATATGATCTTATTTGGAGATAGCACCTTTACCGAGGTGATCAAATTAAAATGAGGTCATTATAGTAGGCTCTAATCTCATATAATTGATATCCTCATATAAAGGGGAAATTTGAGCACACACAGGGAGAACACCATGTGACTATGAAGGCAGAGATTGAGTTGATGCTTTTACAAGCCAAAGAATGCCAAAGATTGCCAAAAACCACTGAAAGCGATGTATGAAACAGATTGCCTCTCATGGGCCTCAGAAAAAAGCAACCCTGTCAACACCTTGACCTTGGACTTCTAGTCTTCAGAACTGTGAGACAAAACATGTCTGTTGTGTAAGCCCAAGTCTGTGGTACTCTGTTACAGCAGCCCGAGCAAACTAACAGAGGAGGGCATGAGATCACCCAGAGGGAAAATGTTGACTGAGACATGCAGATAACTAGGGCTGAGACTCAAGAAAGCCAGAATTAAAGGGATGTGAACCTATCAAAAATAATTTTAAAAGACAGAAAAACAAACCACGAATTGTAACAATACAAAGCCAAATGAGGAGAATAGGAGACAAGTGTGACTTTAGTTACATGACAGTCATTGTTCACTTTGGAAAGAGCAGAACTTGTGGAGGAGCAGCAGGGGTGACAACCAGTTTGGCATTTATCAAGAAAGGCATGGGTGATGAAAAAGTGCATGTAGGAAGTCTAGACAGCACACAAGTGAAAAGAGTAAAGGAGCAATTTTGTATATAGATATTTTGAAAACACAGACAATGTGTTAATTTAAAGAGTCGATAAACCATCCCAAATGTTATGTGGGAGGTGGGGATGGACTGTATGCGGATGGATGGGTGGATAGATGGATGGATGGTTGAAAGCAAAATGGCAGAACCAGGTAATTCAGGGCAGTTTTATTAGAGCAAATATCATCCTTTGTTTACAGTGCAAAAGATTCACAAAAATCAGACATATCTTTGTGATTTAATAGGAGAAAATGTGAAACTTTCTTTAAGTTCCTTGAAATCTTCCTACCCAGAATTCCGAGGAATACCTCCCTGCTCCCTGTTTAATCAAAATACCCACCAGAAGGGTAATTTCTTGGCCAAAAAATGAGGAAAAAATGATCGATCTTAAAATATTTGCTGTTTTTGTGGTAAGCAAAGGAGAGCAAATGACCTCCTGGGAGGACCATATTCACCCATGTGAGGCAAATTACCCCAGATATGCAAGGATTAGAATGCGTAATGTGCTGTTACTGACAGCTGAGCATAATATATTTAACATTTTTCTTGTAGAGGCAGCGCTTGCTGTTTGTTATGCACGCTGTCCTCTTGGAATCCTAAATTTGTCTGATGAGG
>NW_007252919.1:1068388-1100889 GCF_000164805.1 Carlito syrichta
AAAAAAAAAAAAAAAAAAAAAAAAGAGTAAATGGTATTTAATAGCTAAAATTGGTAAAATTAGATGCATGAAAAATAAATCATCATACTGATATGGTCATGTCCTCCAAAACTTATACCTATTAATTTTTTTTTTTTGAGTTGGAGTCTCACTCAGTTGCCCAGACTGGAGTGCAGTGGCCGCTCCCGGCAACCGCAGCCTCGACCTGCTGGGCTCCAGTGATCCTTCCGCCTCAGCCTTCCGAGTAGCTGGAATTACAGGAATGTGCTACCACGCCCGGCTGATTTTTTTGACTTATTGTAGAGATGAGGTCTCGCTGCCCAGGCGGGTCTCGAACCCGTGGGCTCAGGCAATCCACTCACCTCAGTCTCCCAAAGGCGCGGGATTACAGGCTGAGCCACCGAACCCGGCTCCTCTTAATTTTTTAAAACTAATGAATTCAATTAAATATTTAATGAAGAAATAATACCAATCCTTCACAAACATTTCAGAAGAAGAAGAAACATTTTCCAATGAATTTTATGAGGCCAGTATTACCCTGATACCAAATACAGACAAAAGTATCTTTAGAAATAGAGACTAAAGACCAATATTTCCCCATGAATACATCCACATATTTCTCTAAAAACACCAGAGTGACATATAAAATAAATTATATACTACAACCTCATGAGATTATTTCACAATGTAATAGTAACTTACCATTCAAGAAAAAAAATCAGCATAAAATACTGTATAAGGCAAGATGGCATTGCATCGGTGAGAGTCTCTACATGAGTGAGTGCACAAAAAAAACTAATATGCATCTGTTTGTGTGTGCAAGTGGGTTAGTGAATATCCAACTAAGGGGAGACATGGGATCAAGCATCTGGGGCTCCCTACAGAAACAGATACAAGTTGCTGCTTCTCTGAATTCAACACCCACTGCATGCAGAAAGATTCACCATCTCTGGGGCATCTCTTGGGAAAAGGTAAAAGAGATCAGCTAGCACCTGGTCCACACTACCACTGTGGCAACAGGCCAGACAGGGGCAGCAAGGACTGTGTAGAAAGTACTGGGAGGAATTCTGGAGCTGAGCCATGTTGGAGGAAAAAAACACAGACTACCACCATTTTCTCTGCTTAGGACTAGGCAGAGACCTGCTTTAACTTGCCCAATTCTGAGCTGCCTGCACCCTGAGCAATCTGCATCCTGAGACCAATGGGTGATCTCTGCACCCCTCTGAAAGTAACTATCATTTGCCAAGAGAGAATATTCCAAATGCACCATATTGGAAAGACAAATGCCCTGCCCCTACACTGGACCAAACATAGACGCATGCAATCAGAGTAGGAAACCTAGCAGCAGACAATTTGGGAGCTTTTCCAGGGAAAATCTGCTGGAGTGAACTGAACACTCACTATTAAAGAGAAAGATAGGAGAACCACTACAGATAAAGAAAAACCAGTGAAGAACTACTGGTAACCAGAACCCCAGCAAAGAGCCAGTGCTAGAAAGAACAGCTACTGGGGCACAAACAATGACTATCTCTGAGAACAACATTACCCAGAAGGTACTTATGGTGATCAGAGAATCACTGGATAGAATGAATATCAAGAAAAGTAAGGACTAAAACTAAATGAAATTGGACAGTGAGGATCACAGAGGCAATGCAGAAAGGGAGCCTGAGGTAGATTCCAAGGAAGCTGTGGGGAAAGCCCACCCTGAGTCTCAACGGGGCTCCAGATTCTTGCCAACCAGTCCCAAGATCCAGAGATTGGTAACTACTGGGAAGGGAGCAATAGCTCCTGGCAGGGAAACTGAGCAGACTCTCTAATGCCTGGGCAGAACTGCATCTTAAGACCAGGCATTAATCTCTGTATTCACTGGGGCTACTCTTTGTGACCTCAGAGAACATTGCCCCCAGTGCACAATTCCTGGTGGGTAACAGCAGATGCAGAACCCCAGATGATCCACCCTCCATCCTGAGCCAGCTGCTGGGAGAGAGACAAAGACAGTGGAAATGACTAAGAAGGAAGCTGGTGGAAGTATTGGTTTGTTTGTTTGATTATCTTGTTTGGTTAGTTTGTTGGTTGGTTTTCTCATTTCTTTCCTTCTATTTCTCTTTCTTTGTTCTTTCTTTGTGTGTGTGTGTGTGTGTGTGTGTGTGTATGTTTCTTTTTCTATTTTTCTTTCTACCTTTCCTTTATCCTCCTTTCACTTTTTTCCTTTCTTCTCCTCTCTTTTCCCTCTTATACCCGGTCATGAACTCAGGGGCTATGCAATCATACCTGCTGTAAGGTCACGTTGTGCAAAAATGGAGAGTGAGTCCCAGCTGGTCCATTCACCAGATAGCACACATTATGAACTGCCAATTGATTTGGAATTCTTTCAGCCCTACTCATTCCCTAGCAAGTGCTCAAAATTTTAAAAATACAGCACAATGCTCCACTGCCAGCCCTATTTCATAATTAAATGAACCCAGAGCCCCGGCTCAAGAAAGGACAAGAGGTAGAGCAAATATCAGAAGTGACTGCTTTTCCATTTTCTACTGAGCAACAGAATTAAAAAGAAAGTTAGGAGAACCACTGCAAATAAAGAAAAAACAATGAAGAATTGCTGATAACCAGAACCTCAGCAAAGAGTGAGTGCTAGAAAGAACAGCTACTGGGGCACAAACAAGGACTATCTCTGAGAATGACAGTACCCAGAAGGTACTTACAATGGTCAGAGAATTATTGGATAGAATGAATAAAAATCAAGAAAAGCAAGGACTAAAATGAAATGAAATTGCAGCAGAACCAGACAAATTCAAGAAAGTATACTTGCAGAACCCCAGAAATAAGGAACTCCATCCAAGAAAAAAATGACAAACTGACAAATACGGGAAGCAGAATTGACCAAGCAGAAGAAAGAGTTTCAGAGCTGGAAGATCAAAATATAGAATTAACCTAATCTATTAAAAAATACAGGGAAAAAAATGTAAGAAAAAAGAAGAAAACCTCCAAGAGATGTGTGATTTTATCAAGAAACCAAACCTATGTCTGATCAGAATACCTGAAATAGAACGAGAAACAGAAAATTCCCTGGAACAAACATTCCATGAGGTCATTCAAGGAAACTACCCTCATCTGTCCAGATAGATATCTATACGAGCACAAGAGAGTCAGAGAACCTTTACAAGACATCTTATGAGAAGACCAACTTCTAGACACATAGTAATTCACCTACACAGAGTAGATATAAAAGAAAATATCCTAAAGGCCGCAAGGTTAAAGGGGCAGACTACCTACTGGTAGAGACCAATCAGAATTACTGCAGACTTATCTCCAGAAACACTATAGGCCAGAAGGAATTGGAAACAAATTTTTAATGTTCTCAGAGATAAACAATTTCAAACAAGAGTTCCCTGCTCAGCCAGGCTAAGCTTCATCAGTGAGGGAGAAATAAAATCCTTCCCAGACATTCAATCCCTAAGAGAATATACTGCTTCAAGATTAGCTCTACAGGAGACACTTAAAAAGGTATGTGCACAGAAGAAAAAAGAAACAAAAGAAAGACCATATACTTCACAAGATCACAAACAAACACAGAAGCATCAGAACACACAGCATACCTGTAAAAATGAAAATACACATATGAACACAAAAGCTAAATGAAAACAAAATAACCATATGAGAGCATCATGACAGGGACAAACTCTCACATTTCAATAATCACCCTGAATGTGAATGGACTAAATGCACCACTGAAAAGGCATAAAGTTGCAAACTGGATAAAAACACATGCCCCAGTAATTTTCTGTTTCCAGGAAACTTATCTCACCAAAAAGGATGCCCACAGACTCAAAGAGGATGAAAAACAAATTTCTAGGTGAACAGATCACAGAATAAGGCAGGAGTCATAATCTTAATATCAGACCAAACAACCTTAAAGCTATCAAAAGTTAGAAAGATAATGAAGGACACAACATAATGATAAAAGCTTTGATCCATCAACAAGATATATCCATCCTAAACATATATGTACCCAACACAGGAGCACCAGTGTTTATAAAGCAACTACTAAGTAAACTAAAAAAAAATATTCACTCTAACACTATCATAGCTGGAGACTTAATACCCTACTAATATCCCTAGATAGATCATTGAGACAAAAATCAACAAAAAGATTTAGAACCTCAGCCTAATGCTTGACCAAATTGACTTAACTGATACCTACAGAACACTCCACTCAACAACCACAGAATATTACGTTCTACTCATCACTACATGGAACATACTCCAAGATCAACCACATCCTCGGCCATAAATCAAGCATAAACAAATTTCACAAGATTGAAATACTGCCATGCACCTTCTCAGACCACAGTGTAAAAATAAATATTAACACCAACAAAATTCCCCCAAAACACACAAAGGCATGGACACTAAACAGCATGATACTGAGCAACTCCTGAGTCAACACAAAAATCGAAAGAGAAATTAAAAGATTTCTGGAAACAAATGAAAACAAAGAAGCATCTTACCAAGACTTCTAGGATGCCATGAAACAGTACTAACAGGGGAATTTAGGCCAGGCACAGTGACTCATACCTATAATCCTGGCACTTTGGGAGTCTGAGGTAAAAGGATTGCCTGAGCCCATGGGTTCAATTCTAACCTGGGCAGCTTGGTGAGACTTTACCTCTACAATAAATCAAAAAATTATCCAGGCACGGTGGTGCCTACCTATAGTTCCAGCTACTTGGAAAGCTGAGGCTGAAGGATCACTTGAGCCCAGCAGGTCAAGGCTGTGGTGGCCATAAGCATGCCACTGCACTCCAGTCTGGGCAACAGGGTAAGAACTCCAACTCAAAAAAAAAAAAAAAAAAAAAGCGGTGAATTTATATCATAACAAACACACATCAAGAAAATAGAAAGAGAACAAGTTAATAGTCTAACAAATCACCTAAGGGAGCTAGAGAGGCAAGGCCACCAAAACCTAACTTCAACAGAAGAATCCAGGTCATCAAAATAAAAGCCCAAATATGGGACATAGAAGACAAAAATACCATAGAAAAAAAGTCAATGAAACAAAAAGCTGTTGTTGTTTTTTTTTAAGGATAAACAAGGTTAATGGATTGCTAGCCAAAATGACCAAGAAAAAGAGAAAAAACCCCAAAGACACAATCAGAAATGCAAAAGATTAAGTCACAAGTGACCTTGAAGAAATGTAAATGATTATCAAGATTACTATGCGCACCTGTATGGAGACAAACTCAATAACCTAAATGAAATGGACGACTTTCTAACATCATACAACCTCCCAAGATTGAAACAAGAAGACACTGAGATCCTAAGTAGAGCAATAACAACCCAGGAAATTGACACTGTCATAAGAAAACTACCTACAAAAGAAAAGCCTGGAGCAGATGGATTTCCAGCTCAATTCTACAAAAAAAATACAAGGAGGAGCTGATACCAATACTACTGAAAGTATTCCAGGTAATTGAAAAAGACAGAATCCTTCCCAAATCATTTTATGAGGCTATCATCACACTGATACCCAAACCAGGTAAAGATCCAACTAAGAAAGAGACCAATAGGTCAATATCCCTTATGAACATAGATGCAAAAATCCTCAACAAGATTCTAGCAATCTCAGAAACTATCCACCATGACCAAGTAGGCTTCATCCCTGGGATGCAGGGCTGGTTTAACATCCACAAGCCCTTAAATGTAATTAAATATATCAACAAATTTAAAAACAAGAACAGCATGATTATATCATTAGATACAGAGAAAACTTTTGTTAAAATCCAGCATTTCTTCTTGATAATAGCCCTTGAGCACCTAGGCATAGAGGGAACATACCTCAAACTAGTAGTAAGAGTCATCTATGATAAACCCATAGCCAGCATATTGTTAAATAGACAGAAATTGGAAGCATTTGCCCTGACAACCAGAATAAGACAAGGCTGTCTACTCTCAACCCTCCTGTTCAACATAGTATTGGAAGTCCTAACTAGAACAATCAAACAAGAGAAGTAAATCAGGGATATTCAAATAGGAAAATAAGAAGTCAAGTTAATCTCTTTGAAGATGACATGATTCTATACCTTGAAAACCCAAGAGAATCTATCAAAAGCCTTCTTGCACTGATAAGGGACTTTGGCAAAGTCGCAGCATACAAAATAAATATCAAAAAGACAGTTGCATTCTTTTACACCAATAATAAACAGGCAGATAAACAAATAAAAAGCACAGTCTCATTCAAAACAGCCACAAAAAAATTAAATACCTCAGTATTTTCCAAACCAGAGAAATGAAAGACTCTTACAACAAAAACTACAAAACTTTGCTCAAATAAGTGAAAGATGACACAAACAAATGGAAAAATATTCCATGCTTATGGATAGGAAGAATCAACATTGTTAAGATGTGCATCCTACCAAAGACAATCTACAGATTCCATGCATTACCCATTAAATTACCAACATCATTCGTCTGTATTTCAACAAGACAGAAATTCATATGGAAGCATAAATGACCACAAATACCCAAAGCAATCTTCAGCAAAAGATACAAAGTGAGAAGTTTCACACTTCCTGACTCTAAGCTTTATTATAAGGCTACAATAATCAAAACAGTCTGGTATTGATACAAGAACAGGCATATGAACCAATGGAACAGGATAGCGATTCCGGAAGCAAAACCTCAATTTCTCAACCAACTCATCTTTGACAAAAATCTCGAATAACAATCACTGGGGAGGGGAGAACCTATTCAGTAAATGGTACTGGGAAAACTGGCTGACCACATGCAGAAGAATGAAACACAGGGTCCCTACCTATCACCAGACACAAAAATCAACTCCAAATAGATCAAAGACCTAAACGTAAAACCTCAACTGTTAAGAATCTTAAAAATGCAGGAGGCACCCTTATGGAAATTGGAATAGACAACCAATTCCTGATCAAAATCCCAAAAGCCTATGCCATAAGAGGTAAGATTGACAAATGGGACCTCATCAAACTGCAAAGCTTCTGCAAAGCAAAAGAAACCATCAAGAGAGCAAGAAGAGAGCCCACAGAACAGGAAAAATATTTACCAACAGCATATCTGACAAAGGTCTAACACCCAGGATATACAAGGAACTCAAATGTGCCGAAAGAAAAACAAAAAACAAAAACAAAAAAACAGCTGCATTAAAAAGTGGGCAAAAGACATGAATAGACACTTTTCAAAAGAAGACATACAAGCAGTCAACATACATATGAAAAAATGCTCAACCTTACTAATCATCTGAGAAATGCAAATCAAAACCACATTGAGATACCACCTAACTCCAGTAAGAGTGGTCATCACTACTAAAAAAATAAAATAAATAAATAAATAAGGAAATGCTTCTACACTGTTGTTGGGAATGCAAACTAGTTCAACCTCTATGAAAAACAGTGTGGTAATTTCTAAAATAACTAGAAATTAACTTTCCATATGACCCAGGAATCTCCCTTCTGGGAATATGCCTGAGGATCTTAAATCACTCTGCAAAAATGATACCTGCACACACATGTTTATTGCAGCATTATTCACAATAGCAAACATGGAACCAATCATGCTGCCCATCGACAGTGGATTGGATACATGATGGAATATTACACAACCATAAATAATAACAAAATTGTGAACTTCACAGCAAATTGGATGGATTTATAGTCGGTCATATTCAGTGATCTATCACTGAAACAAAGAACTGAGTACTACATGTTCTCACTCATAAGTGGACCCTGAACATTTACCATAATACAATAATAAAGGGATTGGCAGTAGTGGGACACTGCCAGAGGAGTTGGGGGGTGGGTACATAACATTAATAAGAGTACCTGATCTCAAACCAGGTGAAGTGGAGACCAAAGGGAAGCCTAAGCTTTACCTGTATAATGACCAGTTGTATACCTAAATCTGAATTGTACCCCACATCTTTACAATAAAAACTTCAAAAAAACATACAAAAAGAAACTAGTAAAGGTCATAAATAAATAAATAACAAAGTAGATTAGTCCTATATGGCATAAATCATTGTGCAGTCAATTTTATGTTCTGTTTATTATTCCATCATTCCCTCCTATAATGTTAATGGTTTAAGTTGTACTATATGAATGCAGTATACAATACATAAATTCTTTTGTGTGACCATTTCAATAACAGCAGAATTGAAATGAAAGTAAAATGGAAAAATTTTGCCATCTGCTATTTTGAAGAAAGATTATTCTATCAAAATGTTTAATTCAATTATTGTATAACTGATTTTCTGCCTTTATATTGCTTCTCTATTTTTAATTAAAATTTATTTTTAAAACTCTAAAACAAATGCCATGTTAATAGAAAAAAGAGCATATTAATAAATACAGAAAACATTTGACATAATTCGACATTCACTAATGAGTTTTAAAAATTAAGCACCAGCAAAATAGGCATAGAAGAAAACTTCCTTGTACTGATAAGGCCATGTATGCAATACCTATTGAAACATCATACTCAATTTAAAAAGGCTCTTACGAAGTTGAATGTATCATTTCTAAATTCCGCAAATCTTAATTTAGTATCTGAGTTGGTCTTAAAATGTCTCCTGGATTCTGCTTATCAGGTTTTCTAAAGAAGGAGCCTGCAGCCAGGATTGTCTACTTGACCATGACCTGAGTATGGTTCTTTCCAAGAATGTAAAGAAGATATAGTATTTATTATGTCAAAGGAGAAAAATACATGGTCATTTTAGAATATTCAAAAAAAGATATTTTCTAGTATTTGGTATTTTAGTTGATTCAAGGCTTTTAATAACAGGTAGAATTTGCTTAATTCTGTAACATTATTACTCAGACCTCAAAGAAAAAGAATCCCAGTATACGCTGTCATACTCTTGTCTCGTTGCCGTTTAGGAACAAGACAAGGAAGCCACTGTCTCCATTAATATGTATAGCTGATTGGGAAAAATAGACAATACATTAAGACACACAAAAAATACAGAAGCAAAGGCCAAGTGGCATTTTCAGAAGATTTGACTGCCTGACTGAATGAGAACCGAATGCAGAAACAATATTGGCAACCAAGTTTAGCACCACTCCAGGAAGTTTAAAAGACTCTATACACAGTTCAGACATGTATAGAAAATGGATAGAACCATTAAGTGTTAAAATTGAAATCAAAGATTTGAACAGAGAAAACTACCAATTCCTAGAGAAAAATCTCAATATTGCAATGAAGATAATTTTTCGTTCAAGTTATTTTACACATTTACTTTGATTAGTTTAACATTGCCCAGGTAATATTAATGATTAAAAGGTATATAGACCCACACATTGTTTTTTCTGAAAAAAAAAAAAAAACAAGAGTAAAGAAAATAATACATGGAAAGGAAATTGTACTAGTCAATTGGAACCAGATTAAGTGGATTTGGGAAATTAATTAAATGGCCTTTAAAATCACAATGATAAAAAAGGAGACCAGAGAACATGCAAAATGATGCTCATCCTTACTAATAATAAAACCCCTCTTTGGCATGTATTTTGGAGATGGTCTTGGTGATAAAAATTATATAAAACAAAATCCTGTTTTAGGCAGGAAACAGACTATGACTTACTGATATACAAGTTATGAGTTACAAGTGTAATATGTTCTCTATTAAATAAAATTTAGGGAGTGAATTACTTAAAATTAAGCAGTTCCCAAAACAGCAATATAAGAAATCTCAGAGGAAACTCACTTAACTACCCAAGAGCAAAATGGGTTATCCAGGTGGGCTCACTGGGGCTTGGTGCTGGGTTACCAGGCGGTCTCTTTATTTGGTTCCTAAGTGCCGGTGGTAGGCCCCCTGCCTTCACGGAGAAGAGTATGCAGAGACTGTGGTCATGACCTTTCAGGCAGTGCACTCATAGACTCTGACAACAGGACTCACGAGGCTCCAGATGTCTGGGAGGGCAAAGAAGCACAAGGACCTGAGAAAGTTCTTCACGTTGGTGTGAACCTGTTCCTGTACCTTCTATATACGTGTAGAACAACCCCTCCTTCTGTTTCTTCTATGCTTCTCATTCTCCTCTTGAATTTGGGACAGATGCTCTGGCCCCCATTCTAGAAATAGCAGAAGCTAGCATGAAGAGCAGACAAGTCCAGCCTAAGGAGAAAAGAAAAATTTAGCTATTAAGTTTGAGCACATTTTCTAAAGTATATGCTGTGGAACACAAGTCCTTGGAGATGCTCCGTATAAAAAAGAAATTTGGTAGTAAAATAAGTTCAAAAAGCATAGCAAAATATGTATTTCTTCTTTACATGGGCAGGAATATTATACAAAGTTCAGAAAACTCTGCAAAAAGAGAAATGTTTATTGAAGCATTTGCCAAATTTATTTGACCAAAAAAACCACTCTCCTCCTTTTTTCATTTCTCTCTCTCTTTCTTTTTTTCTTTCACCACAAAAAAACCCAAACAAACAAACAAAAACCCCCTATATTATTATTTCACTTCATGGGTCCTGTTTTTAAAAAAATGTGTTATTTTTTATAATTTTATTTTAGAGTTATGAGGCACATGTGAAGATTTACTACACAAGTAAATTGCATGCAGGTGAGGTTTGGACTTCTAGTGGTCTATATCTCCCTATGATAGTGGACCTGGTACACAGTGTGCTGCTTTGTACCCCCCATCCCTAGCAGTGTACGGAGTAAGTGTCTGCTAGAGTAAATGTCTAGTAGAGCCCACCCTTGTGCTCATGTGACCAGTGATCAGGGCCTGCTTATTAGGGAGAATGTGTGGAATTCAGTTCTTAGTATGATGGTCTCCAGCTACATCCATGTTCAGCTATGAAGAACATGATTTTGTTCTTCTTTATGGCTGCATAATATTCCATTGTATATATGTACCACATTTTCTATATCAAGTCCTTTCGATGGACATCTGAATGGTTCCATGTTTTTGCTATTGTGGATAGTGCTGCAATGAACATACATGTGCAAGTATCTTTTTAGTAGAGTGATTTATGTTCCTCTGGGTGTATTCCCAGAAGTGGGATTGCTAGATCATATGGTAGCTCAATTTTTAGTTCTTTAAGAAAATGCCATAGTGCTTTCCACAAGATTGAGTTGGCTGTTGGCCCCAACAACAGTGTAGAAGTGTTCCCTTTTCTTTGCAATCATGCCAACACCTGTTCTTTTTTGACATTTTAATGATAGCCATTCTTACTGATGTTAGTTGGTATCTTATTAAAGTTTTGATTTGCGGTTCTGTGATAATTAGTGAGGCTGAGCATTTTTCACATGTTTGTTGCCTGCTTGAATGTCTTCCTTAGAGAAATGTCTGTTCATGTCCTTTGCCCACTTTTAATGAAGTTGTTTATATTTTTCCTGTCAATTCATTTGAGATCCTTGTAGATCCTGGTTGTTAGGCCATTGTCAGATGCATAGCTTATATTTTTTTTCCATTCAAAGGGTTGTCTCTTTACTGTCTTAATGGTTTCTTTTGCTGTGCAACACTTTTTAGTTCGATAAGGTCCCACGTGCCAATCTTAGCTTTGCTCCATTTGCTTTTGAGGACTTGGCCATTAATTCATTGCCTACATTGATGTCTTGATGTCCAGGAGGATACTTCCTAAGTTTTCTTCTAAAATTTGTATAGTTTGAGATTTTATATTTAAGTCCTTGATCCATTTTGAATTGATTTTGGTATATGATGATAGGTAGAGGTTCGGTTTCATTCTTCTGCATGTGGCTAACCAGTTTTGCCAGCATCATTTGCTAAATATGGTTTCCTTTCCCTCGTATTTGTTTTTGGCATCTTTGTCAAAGATGAGTTGGTTGAAGGTTCATAGTTTTGTTTTCAGATTATCTGTAGTCTTGTCTACTACGGCCTTGTAATAAAGTTAAAATCTGGAAGTGTGATGCCTCCAGCTTTTTGCTGAGGATTGTTGAATTAGCTGTTCTGACTCTTCTTTGCTTCCATATGAATTTCTGTATTGCCTTTTCTAAGTCTATGAAAAATGACACTAGCAATTTGAAAGGAATTACATTCAATTTGTGGGTTACATAGATATAATGTACATCTTGATGATTTGATTTTTCTAATTCATGAGCATGGGATGTTTTTCCATTTGTTTGTATCATCCTTAATTTCTTTGTTTTGTAGTTATCATTGTAAAGATCTTTCCCCTCATTGGTTAGGTGGATGCTGAGGTATTTCTATGTATGTGGTTATTGAAATTGGATTGTTTTTTATTTGGTTCCTAGTCTCTTTGTTTTAGGTGTATATAAATGCAACTGATTTTTTGCATATTTATTTTATATCCCAAGGCTTTACTGAAATTATTTCTCAACATGAGAGGTTTTTGACCGACTTTCTAGGGTTTTATAGATATAGAATCATTTCATCTGCAAAAAGCGGTAATGTAACTTCCTTTTTTTCTATTTAGATATACCTGATTTCTTTCTCCTGCCTGATTTCTCAGGCTAGGACGTCAAGTACTATGTTGAATAGGAAAGGTGAGAGTGGGCATCCTTGTCTCATTCCAGTTCTTAGGAGGAATGCTTCCAGCTTCTGCCCATTAAGTATGATGTTGACTGTAGGTTTATCATAGATGGCTCTTATTGTTTTGAATAAGGTTCCTTTCATGCCTAGATGTCCTAGAGTTTTTATCAAGAAGGGATGTTAGGTTTTATTGAATGCTTTTCCTGTGTCTAATAAGATACTCATGTGGTTCTTGGTTTTTAACCTGTTTATGTGATGGATTACATTAATTGATTTACGTATGTTGAACCAGCCTTGCACCCTAAGAATGAAGTCCACCTGGTTGTGATGGATGATCCTTGAAATGTGTTGTTGGATGTGATTTGCTAGAATCTTGTAGATAATTTTTGCATCTATGTTCATCAGGGAAATCAGCCTGTAGTTTCTTTCCTTATTGGATCTTTGCCATTTTGGGGTATTAGAATGATTTGGCTTTATAGGTTCAGTTAGGGTGAAGTCCTTCCTTCTCAATTGCCTGGAATACTTGCAATAGGATTAGTATCAGCTCTTCTGTGTACGTGTTGTAGAATTCAGCTGAGAAATCATCTGACCCAGGACCTTGTTTTTTTGGGGGGGTAAAGTAGGCACAGAGATTTCTTATAACTGAGTTGATGTGTAACTTTATTTTAGTAATTTGAATTTTTCTACTAAATCTAGGATTGGATTGCCCTTGACTTTTCAGCTCCCTTAGGTGGGATGTTAAGCTGTTTACTTGAGATACCTCCATTTTCTTGATATGGACATGCAATGCTATAAACTTCTCTCTCAGCATCACTTTCCTGGTATTTAGAGGTTTTGTTATATTGTGTTTTTGTTTTCACTTACTTCCAAGAATCTTTATATTTCTGCCTTGATTTCTGTGTTAACCTGAAGGTCATTCAGAAGCATGTTGTTTAATTTCCATGTATTTGTGTATTTGGGGTGTTTTCTGTTGGTGATTATATTTATTTTTATTCTACTGTGGTCTGAGAAGATGCTTGGTATTATTTCAATTTTTTGAAATTTGTTCATACTTGATTTATGCCTGAGAATGTGGTCAATCTTACAGTGTGGTTTATGTACTGATGAGAAGAATGTGTACTCTGTGATTTTGGGGTGAAATTTTGTTTGTTTGTTTGTTTTTGTTTTTTGGTTTTTTTCTTAGTTGGAGTCTCACTCTGTCGCCCAGACTGGAGTGCAGTGGCTGCTCCAAGCCACCGCAGCCTCAACCTGCTGGACTCTGGTGATCCTTCTGCCTCAGCCTTCCAAGTAGCTGGAACTACAGACGCATGCTACCACACCCAGTTAATTTTTTTTTTTTTATTTATTGTAGAGATGAGGTCTCACCAAGTTGCCCGGCAGGTCTCAAACCCGCGGGCTCAGGCAATCCACTCACCTCAGCCTCCCAAGGCGTGGATTTACAGGCTGAGCCACCAAGCTCGGTTTTGGGGTGAAGTTTTCTATAGAAGTCTATTAGGTTCAAATTGGTCAAGTGTTCAGTTAAGGTTCCAGATTTCCTTGTTAGTTTTTTGCCTCAAAAAGGGTTGTTAGGGGGCTATTAAAGTCTCTGACTGTAATTGTATGGGTATCTACATTCTCTTAGTTTAAGTAGTATTTGTTATATAAATACAGCTGCTCCTATGTTAGGTGCATAATTATTTAAGATGGTTTTTTCTGCTGGAATATGAGCCTTTTATCATTATGTAGTTACTTCAGTATCTTTTTAACTTTTAATGGTTTGAAGTCTGTTTTGTCTGATGTAAGAATAGTGATTACTGTACTTTTTTTTGTTTTCCATTTGTCTGGACAATCTCCAGTCCCTTATCTTGAACCTATGGGTGTCCTTTGCAGTGAGATGAGTGTCCTGGAGGCAGCAGAAGGTTGGATCATGTTTCTTTATCCAATTTGCTACCTTATGCCTTTTGAGTGGTACATTCAGTCCATTCATGTTTAAGTTAATTATTGGTATGTGAGGTGTTGTTCCTGTCATATTGCTATTAAAAGGCTGATTTGTTTTTTAGGTTTTGTGGTTGATCTGCATGGACTATTAACTCTGATCTAGCCTGTGCTTTTGCAATGGATAGAACCATTCTTTTGTTTCTGTGCTTAGAAATTTCTTGCCGAGCTTGGCGGCTCAGCCTGTAATCCTGTGCTTTGGGAGGCTGAGGTGAGTGGATTGCCTGACCCCGCAGGTTCAAGACCTGCCTGGGCAACTTGGCAAGACCTCATCTCTACAATAAATCAAAAATTAGCCGGGCGTGGTAGTACGCGCCTGTCATTCCAGCTACTTGGAAGGCTGAGGTGGAAGGATCGCCGGATCCCAGCAGGTTGAGGCTGTGGTGGCCAGGAGCAGCCACTGCATCCAGTCTGGATGACAGAGTGAGACTCCAACTCAAAAAAAAAAAAGAAATTTCTTAAGCATCTCCTGAAGCGCTAGTGTGGAGATGGCATATTTTCTTGGATGTCTATGAAGGATTTTAATTCTCCTTCATTGATGACACTTAGCTTGGAGAAGTAGGAAATTCTTGGCTGGAATTCCTTTTTTTTAAGAATGTTAGAGATAGGACCCCTGTCCCTTCTGGCTCATAGGGTTTCTGCTGAGATGTCTGCTAAAATTCTGATGGATCTTCCCTGGTAGGTGGTCCGTCCTTTCTCTCTAGCTGCCTTTAAGATTTTTTTTTTTTCAAGCTCATCTTGTGGAGATGGGCTATTATGTGTCTTGTAGATGGTCTTCTCATGTAACACCTTGCAAGGGTTCTCTGGATTTCTTCCATTTGCACGGTTGCCTCTCTAGCAAGATAGGGGAAATTTTCTTGGATAACATTTTGAAAGGTTTATTTGAGGGTATTTATCTTCCCCTTCTGTTTCAGGGATGCCAATCAGCTGTAGATTTGATCTGTTTACATAATTCCAAACTTCTTATAGGCTTTACTCTTTCTTCCTGAGTCTTTCTTATTGTTTTTTTGAATGGGGTTAGTTCAATAGTTCAATTCTCAAACTCTGAGATCTTTCCTTTGCCACATCAATTCTGCCGCCCAGGCTTGTCATTGTGCTTTGAAATTCCAGGTGAAAATTCTTTATTTCCAGGATTTTAGATTTGACCTTTCTTATATTTGGCCAGATCAGCTTGTATTTCCTGCACTGTTTTTGCTGCCTGGGTGATCTGTGTTTCTATCTTCTTGTGACTTTTCTTCACTGATTTTGCCACCCATTGTCTGAATTCCATGTCTGTCATCAGGGACAGGTTGTTCTAGATGGGTTCCATTGCTTGGGGTCTGAGAGGACATTTTGTGGATGCTGTCTCATTAAGGTTTTGGGAATTGTTGGTATTTTTTCACTGGTTCTTCCTCATATGTGAAGACAGACTCTTCTTTTCTCATTTTTTAAAAAATGTTGTTTTGTTGCATTTTTAGCTAGATAAGGTTGCTACCATTGGAGTGGCCTTTTTGGGATTTATTTTTTTCTTTCTATTTTTTTTTTCTTTTTATCTAATAGGATGCTCCTTTGTTGCATTGCATTCCTCCTTCCCCTGGGATGGTAGTCTATGAGGGCCTGACAACTGTGGTCCTGCTATTCTTCTAGATCTAGCTACCCTAGGAGGCTACCACCATTTGGCTGGTGCTGCAGGGTTCCTGCAAGGTATCCCATGATATGAAGGTACAGGGGTTGAATTCTTTTTGTTTGTTTGTTTTTTGTTTGTTTTTTTGAGTTGGAGTCTCACTCTGTCACCCAGATTGGAGTGCAGTAGCCGCTCCCGGCCACCGCAGGCTCGACCTGCTGGGCTCCGGTGATCCTTCCGCCTCAGCCTTCCAAGTAGCTGGAACTACAGGCGTGCACTACCATGCCCAGCTAAGTTTTTGTTTTATTGTAGAGATAAGGTCTCACCAAGTTGCCCAGGTGGGTCTTGAAACTGCGGGCTCACTCACCTCAGCCTCCCAAAGCGCAGGATTACAGGCTGAGCCACTGAGTCTGGCTCAGGAGTTGAATTCTAAATGAAGTTGGTCATTGCCTATGGAGGATCCTCTGGAGAAGCTGTCTGAAGTCTCCATCTGTGAACTGGTCTGTGAAATGTATGGTGGTCTAGGTTTGTTCTGATCCCCTTCTCAGAGGCTATATTATTGTTCCAGATGTTCTAATGGACTCAGTCAGTTGTTCTCCAGCCAGGAGGTGGCACTTCAAGAAAACAGTCATTGTGATGGTGGCATTTGGATTGTGTGTGTGTGTGTGTGTGTGTGTGTGTGTGTGTGTGTGTGTGTGTGTGTATGTTTGGCCTATCTCTTCCCAGGAAAGTGTGCAGATGACCTGGGTGGATAAAGTTGTCTCTTAGACAGGTAGAATCATCAAAAATCATCAGTTACTGGGATTTTGAGGATGGTGTGGGGGAAAGCTAGTTGGAGAGGGCTATATTAGACTGGGCTCCTCTCCAGCTCTTCCTCATGGTCACCCAAGTGGGGAATGGGACACCTGGCTGCAGTAACCATGCTATGGAAATAGCTGAGCATTTTCTGTTGAAGAAAATAATTTACACAGGGAGAGGGGTTGCCAGACCTGGTGCCACCTCTGCCGACTTTGGCTCCTCTTCTCTTGTCTGCGGTTGGCAGTGCTTAGAACTCAAAGTGACTTTCCAAAACATTTGTTGACCAGAAGTATTCATGTAGGGAGAGAGTGTTCACTGTGAGGTTCTACTGACTCTCCCTCCCTTACTAGAGACCAGTCCTTGTTTAGAGCCCAGAAGCTCTTTTAGCAATAGAGTCTGCTACAGCTTGCCCCAAACTGGAGCTACCTGCAGTGGCAGAACCTGCACATGGGTCTAATGATGGTGGTAGAAGATCCTTTCCAGGCTGGTTGCTGGCTACCAAGCACTGCCTACCAGGAACTTGTTCTGAAGTGTGGTTTGGCAATAGGCATTCAGAGCTTTAATAAATTCCCAGTACCATGTGGGCTCTGGCAGCATGCTGTTGCACCATATCCAGGTCATTTCCTAAGTGGGACTGGAGTCCTGTGAGACTGGGGACAGGGATTCTCTCAGTCTGTAGTAGCAGCAAGTACTGAGCTCTATTTTCCCTCACTCACCATTTGCCACAAATGCAGCCACACTCTAATTCGGACACAAGTTGGGTGGAGATGGGGCTTCTTGGCTCCAAAGTTCTCTTCTCCCTGTTCTCCGTGTGTCCCAAGAGCCCTCTGTAGGATGTGGAGTGCCTCCTCTATCTCATCCTATTCAAGTTGCTGGGGATCACTGTCTGCTGGGGTTCTCCTTGTTGATCTGCTCTGTGAGAGAAGCAACAGTTGGCTGCTTCTAGGTGGCCTCCTTGGGTTTCCTCTCTTTTTCTCTATCACTATATATCAATATTTATAGATATTGTACTTCTATAGAACAAAATTTAAGGAAACATTTGCTTAAAACATCTAATTATTTATATCAGTTTTAAATATTTTAGTTATATTTTGGTAAGAAGGAAGTTTAGTTTGAACTTTAATTTTGCATTGGAAAGGTAGGAAATTTCAGCTTTTACTTCTAGAAGCAATGCTTACCTAGATTATTTGAATAATTTATTTCTCAAAAATTTAAGCAATTACATGTATACACCCATGCTATTGAGAGACAGAAAAAGAGAGAAACTGATTTTAAGGAATTGGTTCACATGATTGTCGTGGCTGGCAAGTCAGATGTATAAGACAAACCAGCACACGGGAATTCAGGTGCAAGTTGTTATAGTCTTGAGTCTGAAATCCACAAGGCAGGCCAGCTGGAAATTGACAGTGTTTCTATGTTACAGTCTCAAGAATAATTTTTTTTCTTTTTTTCTGAGTAAATATTTTTTAAGGTCTAGAAAATTTTTTTTTTAATTTTTAATTTTAAAGATGTGGGGTACAATTCAGGGTTAGGTATACAAGTGGTCATTATACAGGTACCCTTGTTAATGAGGCGTGCCCTCCCTTCCCCAGGCAGACTCCCACTACTGCCAATCTCGCTTCCCCGCCCCCTCCCAGCAGTTTCCCGCTACTGCCAATCCTTTTCTTATAGTATTATAGTTGTTCATGGTCCGCTTATGAGTGAGTACATGTGATACTCAGTTCTTAGTTTCTGTGAAAAATCACTCAGTATTATAGACTCTAAGTCCATCCAGGTTGCTGTGAAGTTTATGATATTATTCTAGAAAAGAATTTAAGGAACACAAAAAACTACTTTGGGTCTCCTTTTGTGTTTCCCCTAAATTTAGTTTGATCACTTTGGAGGTAGGTGAGAAAAAGAAGAAGAAAAAAAAATTAAGCCCAGGACTGGTAGAAGTTGAGGGTCTAAGAGACAACTTTATCTACAATAAACGGAGATTTCACAGAACTACATTCTCAAAGTGAGGATCTACCAGAAGCAGATTAGATAGATTTCTCATGGAATTGCAACCTGTAGTCCAGTCTCTTGCATAGTCCAGGAGACTTTAAGACTTCAATTTGTTTTAAATAGTTCTCTGATCAGCGTAACATTCCCCCAAGAGCCTGGCAGAAGCAAATGTAATCCCTCTAGAACAAAATGTCTTAACCCAAGCCTGTAGATTATTTGTATGTCAACTTGACTAAGTTATGGCACCCAGTTTTGTTTTTTAAATCACAAATCAATTTAGGTGTTGCTGTGAAAGTATTTTTTAGATGTGGTTAACATTTAAATGAGTACCCTGGGTAAAGCAAATACTCTTCATAATGTTGGTGGTTTCATTCAATCGATTGAAAGACTTAGGAGTAAAATACTGGGGATTTTCTGAAAAAGAAAAAAAAAATTATTCTTGAGACTACAACATAGAAGCACTGCCTGAATTCCCAGCTGACCTGCCTTGTGGATTTCAGACTCAAGACTACAACAACTTGTACCTGAATTCCAGTGTACTGGTTTGTCTTATACATTTGACTTGCCAGCCCCTACAATCATGTGAGTCAATTCCTTAAAATCAGTTTCTCTCTTTTTCTGTCTCTCAATAGCATGAGTGTATACATATAATTGCTTTTGTATTTGCAGCATAATATCTAATACACATATAGAAGGGGTATAAATGGACAGTTGAAGGGAAAAATTATTACTGCACCTTTCATGGGTTTAGCATTTTCATTGTAATTTTTTTTTTTACCCTAGTAAGTGCTTTTGACTTTATGGATATACTTAAAAATCTAGGGGCTATTAGTTTTTTATTGAAATTTAATCTCTTCTCCCATCTTCCTATTATCTCTTTGAAATGAATTATGCTAAACTTCTACACACTCATAGACACACTTATACACACTCATATTTATTGACCTCTTTAGAGGTCATCAGATGGCATATTCTTTAGGGTAGTCTGGCTCTGATTTCAGTATATATTGGTCAGTATAAGTAATCTTTCAGTTGCTTATTATTTAGATATGTAGTTTTAGGTCACGTGTGTGTGTGTGTGTGTGTGTGTGTGTGTGTGTGTGTATGTTTTCAGACAAAGTTAGTTTCAACTGCCACCCAGGGGTGGAAGCATAACTAATTTTGTTGAAATAGACAATGATTCTTCCGTAGGCCTATATGCTTAAAATTTTTTATAAAGCCTGCTTACCAAAAGAATAATTAAGCATGCAAATCTCAGATACATTCAAAGGCAATTGCATATTAAACTAGGTTAAGTATTCTGTAATTTGAGGTTATTATAGCCAAAGGTCTTTGCTCCCCATGATTTCAAGAAATAGAAAGAAATGAGAGTGTGGTTTTACAAATAGTTGAGTTTCTTCCTCCAGTGCCATTGGTAATTGAATGTAATTACAATCCATTCTGATTCTGCCTCTATCTCTTGGACGAAATAGCTAATATTCTTTACTCACAATGCCTAGTGTAGTGTCAAGTTCAAGTTAGTGTAAATAACAGTTTTCCAATTGGATGTTCATTCTCATGGTGTCTATTCTCTGATGGGAAAAATCACATACTCCTGGAGACAAAAGAAATCTTAAGAGACTCGAGATTAGTGTCTGACTTTAGAATTATGAGACTCTTCAGGTGACAACTATTTACTTTATTAAAAAATCTTCAAAAATTGAGTATCACTTCTGTTCCTTGGTAGAATAATCTAGCATCTCATTCTCTTATTATTAATGTACTGACTGCCTATAGTTCTGGGCACTGTGAAGTAAAATAGCAAACAAAACAGAGTATCTGATCTCATGAAGTTGGAGACCAGTGAACCACTAACAGAATAAGACGGAATACTTAGAGATGATTCCATTCTACTATGATTTTTTCATTTCATAGGTCAGTGTTATACACTGAATGTTTGTGTCCACTTCCCTCTCCCCCAAAAATTCATATGTTGAAATCCTGACTCATAATAAGATTGTATAAGAAGGTAAGGCCTATCATCAATAACTCAAAAAACAACAGATGCTAGAGAGGAATCAGGGAAAAGTGAACACTTCTACACCATTGATGGGGGTGTAAACTAGTACAATCTCTGTGGAAAGCAGTGTGGCACTTCCTAAAAGATCTAAAAACCAACCCTGTATATGACCCAGCAATCTCCCTTCTGGGAATATACCTGGAGGAACGCAAATCATTCTATAAAAAAGATACCTGTGCACGCATGTTTATTGCAGCACTATTCACAATAGCAAAAACACGGAACCAACCATGCTGCCCATCGATAGTAGACTAGATTTTTTAAAATGTGGTACATATGCATGATGGAATATTATGCAATCATAAAGAAGGACAAAATTATGAACTTCGCAGCAACTTGGATGAATTTAGAGTCTGTAATTCTTAGAGTCTGTAATGACTAAGCACTCTTGCTGGCCACAGACCCTTCTTAATCTCTGTCATGTTAATTATGGTCTGGGAAATCCATTTCTTGATATTAATATGAATATCAATTGCCAATTGACTAGACTCTCAATTCAAACTTTACACTAAATGAAACCAAGTTTTTCATTTTACACTTTACCTTCATGCAGATGCCCAGGGAGAAATGGTAAGAAATATGTCTGATTGGAGACAATAAAATTCATTTATTGTCTGCCTTCTCCATACACTTTCAATTTTTTTCACAATGTTTTCTGTGCCTAGAATTTCTTAGAAATTAAACAGTGAAAATTTTCTCCTCACATTATTCTCCTTCATTAATACTCCACAACTCTATAATGAGGGGAGGCACTCGCTGTCAAGAGTTTGATACTTTTCTTTCCATACTTTTGTCTCTTCTTAAATAAATGTCTCTGCTTATCCATTCATCCATCCACCTATCCATCTTTCTATTTATATTTGCATATATTTGCAGTTGCTTTTTGAAATAAAAAATGAAATGGCAAGTACATTGGCAAATTTCTTATTTATTTTTTTAATTTAAAAATCTAAAATAAATAAAAAATAAAAATAAAAAAAATCTTTCCAAGTGAACCCCAAAATTCCTGCTTGATTTTATCCTCTCAAATATCTCTATAGCCTAGCAACCAATTACCTCAAAATTTATTTAGTTCATTGTTTTTGCATATATCAACAGTTTTTTTCCTTCTTATTCTTGGGTGATATTCCATTATATAGATGTACAACAGTTTGTTTATAAATTCATCAGTTGGAATACATTTAGGTTCTCTGCATGTATTGGCTAACATGAATATCAAATAGATGTGTGTGTGTGTGTGTGTGTGTGTGTGTATGTGTGTGTGTGTGTGTGTGTGTATGTGTGTGTTTCCCTTAGGTAGTTACCTTGGAGCATAATTACTTAGCCATATGATAATTGTTAACTTTATAATAAATTATTTTTTTTCCAAAGAATGAGAGTTCTAGTTGTTCCACATTTTTAACAGTAGCTATTATTGTCTCTTTTCAATTTTAGCTATTTTAGTTGGATGTGCAGTATTATGTCATTGTAACTTTAATTTTCATTTCCCTGACAACGCATTGTTTGATGATCATAAATTATGAATGTGTGTTATTTGAAAATTTATCTGAGATAATTATTGACAGCCCTTTCCTTTATTTTTCAGGGAAGATTTTTATTTGTTTTTGCCAATTAGCTTGAGTCCCTATTGACTTCAATCACTTTAATTTTTCATTTAATATTTCTCAGATGAAGCAGTTAATGTGAATTCAAGACATAAAACAATGTGAGCAAATTAAACATCTTAGGGAAGATGTTTTCCCCCTTGAACTAATATCAAATCAGACAAGGGTTTTTTTTGTTTTGGTTTGGTTTGGTTTGTTTTTTTCCATCTCTTCCGGTGGTTTATTGTCCCCATGTGAACCATTTAGTGTTTCAACTTTAGACAGAATACTGTTACATTCTCCACATTTCATATGTCCTAGGTCTCAATTGCCTTCTCCAATATCCTGACTGACCATCAAATCAGCAGCTCAGGGTCCCCAGTATATAGTAGGTATTTAGAGTATTTAGAACAAAAGCTCTTTCTAATGCTTGTGTACCTTCAGAGTTCTATTTTCAGTCTCTTTTGAAGTCTTCTAATTATTCTTTTATACCAGGTTATTCATTTAAAAGCAAATTTTTAAAAAATATCTTAAACAATCTACTCATTCAGGCTATCTGATGTATCCTTTTGTTATAAAAGCAAACATTTTTTCACCTATCAAAGCACTGATATTTCTCATAATTTTAAAGCATTTCTTTAATATGTAATTTTTGTAAATTAAATGCTAATCTTTTGTCAATGCATTTCAACTCTTTTGTTGCTGTTAATGATGAACTTTTTTCTTTATTATATATGTTCGTATATAGAAAAATTATTTACATTTTTAAAAATTAGCAATTATCTTTTTTTTTTTTTTAAGTCAGAGTCTGTCTCTTTTGCACAAACTGGAGTGCAGTGGTACGTTCATGGCTCATTATAACCTTGACCTCCTGGACTTAGGTGATTCTTCCACCTTAGCCTCCTAAGTAGCTGGGACTACAGGCAAACACCACCAGATCTGGCTAAGATTTTTGATTATTTTGTAGAGATACAGTATAGCTATGTTGCCCAGGCTGATCATGAACACCTGAGCTAAGGCAATTCCCTCATCTTGGCCTCCCACAGTGCTGGAATCATAGCCATGAGCCACCATGCCTGGCCTAAATTAGTAATTATCTTGATGATCTATGTAATGAACTGTATAATCTTTTTTTTGAGATAGAGTCTCACTCTGTTACCCCGGTTGGAGTGCAGTGGCATTCTCACGGCCACTGTAGCCTTGACCTGCTTGGCTCAGGTGTTCCTTCTGCCTCAGTCTTCCAAGTAGCTGGAAACACAGACATGTGCCACCACACCCAGCTAATTTTTTGACTTATTGTAGAGATAAGGTCTTTCTGTGTTTGCTCAGGCTGGTCTTGAACCCCTGAGCTCAGGCAGTCCTCTTTCCTCTGCCTTCCAAAGTGCTGGGATTATATGTGTGAGCCACTGCATCAGGCTATAAACTATATAATCTTTTATTTATTTATTTATTTATTATTTTTTGAAACAGAGTCTCACTCCCTCACTCAGGCTGGAGTGCAGTGGCACGCTCAGGGCTACCTTAGCCTCAACCTGCTGGGCTCCGGCGATCCTTCCGCCTTAGCCTTCCAAGTAGCCGGAACTGCAAGCACACATTACCACACCTGGCTAATTTTTTTATTTATTGTAAAGACAAGGTCTCTCACCATGTTGCCCAGGATGGTCTCGAACCCGCGGCCTCAGATGATCCTTTCACTTCGGCTTCCCAAAGTGCTGGGATTGCATGTTTGAGCCACTTGCCTGACCCAACTATATAATCGTAACATACTGTTATTTTTTACTCATCCTTTTAAATATTCACACTTCTCATTTATTTGTATCATGTAGTCACATTATGTAGAACGTTCAGAATGTTATGAAGCTCTGGCTTTAATGGGAATTTTTTTTACTTCTTTAAAAGTTGAAAAATTATGATAGGATTTTGAAATTTTATAAACACTGTTTTGGCTTCAGTTGAGGTACTCATTATTTTGTCTCCTTCACCTAGCTATGGTGATTTCCCAAATTTATTTGTATTGAAACATCCTATTATTGAAAGAGAATTTGTGCAAGTGGTGCAGTGACCCACTAATGTCCCTCCATATTGTCACAGACCCTAGAGAAGGGCACAGTGGGGATTCAAGTGCTCCTTCACATTCCTGAGCACTTTGCTGAGAGTCTCCTTGTTCTCTATGCACTCCCAGTAAGTAGCTTCAGGGATCCTTGACTTCCCCGCAGACTATGCCCAAAGATGTAAATCCCTATTTGCTCCCTTTCTTTGAACTATATAGTATCAATGTAATCAGAAGTCTTGTGATTTACATGACTTTTGCAGTACATGATGTCTTAGGCCATGTAAACTTTCTTTACTCTGTCACTATCTAAATGTAAAATGCAGATGTAACTTAAGTTCTATACAATACTCTGCTGGTCATTTGGGCAAGGTATAGGTACCAACAACTCTGGACTATAGAAAAGTTGTGGAAAATTAGAATGGTGATTTATTTTCAAATTGGAGGCTAGCTTATCTTGGGTTCTCAAGAGGGTGTCTAAATGCTTTGTGCGTCTCTTTTGCTGATTTATTTCCTGCTTCTCCGTGCTTTCTTTTTGCAGGCTTTTTACTTTGGCGGGCTTCATGTTTAAAGTTTTGGCAGGATCCAAGCAGAATGGTAATTCTGTAAGCCATCCAGCAAATGGGACATGCAAATGAAATGATTCTGTATGCCAATCAAAATGTGCCACATAGGCATAGTAAGGGAAAGCCTGTAACCTCTGCAGTACTCAGTCAATGAGGAAACAGGAGAAGGACCTGCATTGTAGGGATAAAAGTGCTGGTTCTTCCTGCTTCGATGTGCCTGCTCACCCGAGAGACACCCGTTCTTGCAAGAATGACATTAAAAGAGCTACTTCATTCCACCAATCTCTGAGTCTCTATGTCATTCTTTAATGATGAAACCGAGGAGGGTCAATTCTGTCTTCCACAAAGAGAGCTGTAAAAGCCCGCAGGGTGAACAGAACCATTTTAGAAAGACCTCGAGTCTGGCTCTGCTCCCTGGATTTGAACTCAGAAAAAAACTTCTTTCTTCCAGTTCTCTGCCCTTTTATCTATCGGTATCAAGGGGAGCAACCAAGTGTTACTCAGACCATAACACAAGGTCTATATTATTAATGCCCTACATTATATTCTCTAAAGTTTTTAAACATTTATAACAGTATATATTGGTATATCATTATCTTTTCTGCTATATCTTTATTGTTAGCTTATTTTGAGTATAATCATCTAAAAATGTTTCTTTTATCTCTATCAAATTTTACTACCGCACAATTCAATTTAGCTATTACTTGCAGGGCTACATATTTTAAATGTAAAATTTTCTGGACCTGAAATTATGGCAAAGGGCAGAGAAGTGAGCTAGTAGAACACTTTTGGCAGCATTCTCAGTTTCTTTTATAGTTGCTTCTCTGTTTATTTTTAAAATTCATTTTTCTTCCCAAAGGTACAGATTTTGCATTTAGGTGCAAAATGAATCTTCTAGGATGATTGACTTATTTTTCTTAAATAGATCTCCACTAAGACACTTAAGCAAAAATACTTTAATGATTTCTTTCTGGAGAGCAAATTTATACCACATCTATAGTAGAAAGTTACAAGGGAAAATGAGTTAATAGATACTGAGGTAATCATCACTGTATGAATGTGAACATTACAACAGAAGTAATGTATTAATTTTCTAGGGCTGACACAACAAATTACCACATACTTAGTTGCTTAAAACAATAGCAATTTATTCTTTCACTGCTCTGGAACCTGGAAGTCAATCAAGGTGTAGGCAGCCTTCTCTTTCCAAAGGCTCAAGAATAGCTTTATTGAATTTGGGGTCCTCTTAAATAATCTGAGATGATCTGATTTTAAAATCCTCAACTAGATTACATCTGCAAAGACTCTTTTACCAACTAAAGCCATATTCACAGGTTCCAAGTATTAAGATGTGCATTTATCCTTTTGGAAGCTACTGTTTAACACAGTGCAGGAAATAAAATTAAATTTCCTACAACCATCATATTCAACTAATACAATATATTATAACAAGAAGGAAAATGAAACTTTATAGTAATTATGGTTACTAGGCTAATGATCACATACAAAAGTCACACTATGGGGGCCATAGCCACTGGCTGCCCTAAAGTTTTGCTGAAAAATCACTGACATGATGTAGGTTCTTTAATAGGAGAAAAAGCATACAAATTGATTTACTGTAAATGCATGGGAGGCTTCAAAATAAAGACCCAATCTAATAATAAAATACAGGAACTTGTATACCCTCTTGAGATTAGAGAAAGAATGTAGACTCAGAGCATGCCCCAAAACAAGTTTCAGTGACAAGACAGGTTATGGGGAGGGAGAAAGGAAGAGATTTGGCTAGCAAAGATGACCTTGTTATGTAAAGAAGCCTCCCTCAGAGAGAACAGACTGTAAATGTTTGTGTTTAGGCTTTTAAAGGTGTCAAATTCTCAGTCTCTCCAAGATTCCAGAAAGGCATAGGAAAGACCTGGCTAATGAAGATTATCTACACATGCAGATTTTTACCCAAAAAAGACAGCTTTTCCAGACCACTTCTGTTTGCTGGCTATATGACAGTCATTTCAAAATATGTCAAAGAAAAATATTTGGGGTGAAATGTTTTTATTTCCTCCAGTGGTAATAAATGATTCATAGTTAAAAAGCATAATATCAAGATCTTGTTCTTATTGAAAGACAATAGAGAAATGTACTCAATCTTATGATGCCCCAAAACAGAATATATAGAAATAGAACTTAAATAGAACTCTTTTTCATAGATATACTCACATTTTCTCTTAGAACTCTTTTTCATAGATATACTCACATTTTCTCTATGATTGCTCTTAGTTTTATGTCTTTATCATAACTGGCTTATTTTATTTATAATAAGATTAAAAAATCAACTTTACATTCTAAAAAGCAACTGGGTTAATAATTTTCTTTCCTTTCCAAGAATTTTAACAGAGTAAAATTGTGAGTTCTGTCCTAAGGTCTAAATTAATATTTTAACCAAGCTTGAGCAACATTTTTTTTTGATTTGGAGTCTCACCCTGTCGCCCAGGCTGGAGTGCCATGGTACACTCACGGCCACTTCAGCATCTATCTGATGGGCTCCAGTGATCCTTCTATCTCAGCCTTCCAAGTAGCTAGAACTACAGGCACACACTACCGTGCCCAGTTAATGTTTTATCTATTGTAGAGACGAGGTCTCACCAAACTGCCCAGGTTGGTCTCGAACCCATGGGCTCAGTCAATCCACTCACCTCAGCCTCCCAAAGTGCTGGGATTACAGCCTGAGCCACAGAGCCTGGCCAAGCAACATTTTAAAGACTTTCTTATTCCCATGAATCATTTTTGGTAATTTAAATTCTACCAGAGTACTTTATTTTATTCTCGTATTCAAATTAATTTTCCAAAAATGCAAAGTAGTATTTTATGATTTCTATGCATCTTCCCCTGCATTTGTAGTTACTTCCCTATTATGATTTCTATGATAAAGTATTTGTATTTTTCTCTCTCTCTCTCTCCCTCCCTCCTTATCTCCTTACTCCCTTACTTCCTCCCTCTCTTTTGTTTTATTTTTCACAGTTATTTCATGGGCAGTGCTTTTTTTTTTTGTTTTCCTTATTATTTATTTCTACTTTTCTTTTAAGTATTTTATTCTTCTGAGTTTATTTGGTTTTTGTTTTATTTTACTTTTTTTTTTTTTTTTGAGTTGAAGACTCACTCTGTCGCCCAGACTGGAGTGCAGTGGCCGCTCTCAGCCACCGCTGCCTCAACCTGCTGGGCTCCGGTGATCCTTCCGCCTCAGCCTTCCAAGTAGCTGGAACTACAGGTGTGCGCTATCACGCCCGGCTCATTTTTTGATTTATTGTAGAGATGAGGTCTCGCCAAGTTGGCCAGGTGGGTCTTGAACCCACAGGCTCAGGCAATCCACTCACCTCAGCCTCCCAAAGGTGCAGGATTACAGGCTGAGCCACCGAGCCCGGTTTATTTGGTTTTTAATTTAAATTTAAATAGCTACAGTGTGGCTAGCGGCTGCCGTTTTTGAAAGCACAGCTTAGGTGAAAACAACACTGTTATGGCATTGATGGGTTAAGTTGTGAGTATTAGAGGGTGTTGATGAAAATGTCAAACTCTATAAAATATTTAAAGCAGTTTGTTCTGAGCCAAATATGAGTCAACAAGGTCCAAGACACAGTTCCGCAAGTCCTAAGAACATGTGCCAAAGGTGTTTGGCATATGGCTTTGATATATGTTAGGAAGACAGAATTACAGGCAAAAGCATATAACAATATATGTAAGGCTTACATTAGTTCAGCCTGGAAGTTAAGGGGTGGGATTAGAAGTCATAATGTCATAGGTGTATTCAAAGATTTTCTGATTGGCAATTAGTTGAAAGAGTTAAGCTCTGTCTAAACAATCTGAAATCAATAAAATAGATGCTTGAGTTAAGATAATAGGAGTTGCATAAGCCAAGGTTCTTGTTCTGCAGATGAAACCTCTAAGTAGAAGACTTCAGAGAGAGAGAGAGAGAGAGAATAGGTGGTACCAGTGGGGACCTCCCCCAAAAATGAAATTATGTATTTTTGAATGGTGGGCTACTTGTAAGTATGTGTTCTAGGAATCCATCAGTATTAGTTTCCTCACTAGGTAAGTGTTCTAGGAAGCCATCAGCATGAGTTTACCAGTTAGCATCGTTGTGAGGAGCTGCATTCTGGCTTCAGTGACTTTTTTTTTTTTTTTTTTTTGAGATTCTTTCAACACGTTTGCACATTTCATGATGGGTGATTTATGAGTATACCTGCCCACACCACAGTGAGTGTTCAATAGTTGACCAAAAACCGCATGACCTCAATGCCCCACCCTCCCTATTCACCCGATCAAGTTCCAAGCAACTTTTATTTCCCCCTAATGAAAAAAGTCCTCAAAGGGAATGTTCTGTCAATGTGAAACCAAAAAAGGCAGAAGCTCTAAAAGGCATCCAAGTTGACGAGTTTAAAAACTGTTTTGAGCAGTGGAAAAAAAGTGTCTCAATAGGTGTATTGCATCAAACAGAGAGTACTTTGAAGGTGAATGAAGTTTAAACATGTAAGAATAAGTACACAATTTGTTATAAATAAATTCCATTTCAGGGGTCCCTCTTATAAATGTATTAAAAGGTGTCATACTTTTCCTAGGGAAGGAGATTCTTATAGATGCAAATTTGTCTAAGAAATGGATTTGCAGGGTCACCTCAAAATAAGTCAAAGAAATATGTTTGGGGGTAAAATATTTGATTTCCTTTAGGGCCTGCTATTAGTCACGTGATGATATACCAGAGTCATATTGGATTGGTATCTTATTGCCAGAGTCTGTTTTGTAAGTCTTATGATCTTTATTTTAGCATGAATGCTAGTCATTTGTGCCTAAAACTTCACAAGGGAGGAATATAATGTGACATGTCCTGTCTTCTTTTCCTTCATAGCCTGGATTTTAGTTTTTGAGATTTTTCTTGGCCCAGAGAAAGTCTGCTCAGTCAGTTGGGGAACTTAGATTTTATTTTTGATACACAAAGAAATAAGGTTATAATAGACTAATTTATAGTGTTAGAAGGCAGGAATGTGGTTATTTTTATTGAGGATTAGTAGAAGGTAGCATGAGGGGATTTCTAGAGCTTTCTAATGTTTTGTTTCTTGGTCTGGACACTGCTATATAAATGTTCATTTCATAAAAATGCATTGGACCATGCCTTATACTTTTTGTTCACTTTCTATATGTATATATATATTTTTTAAAAGAATATACAAGCCGGGCTCGGTGGTTCAGCCTGTAATCCCACGCCTTTGGGAGGCTGAGGTGAGTGGATTGCCTGAGCCTGTGGGTTCGAGACCCGCCTGGGTAACTTGGCGAGACCTCATCTCTACGATAAATCAAAAATGAGTCAGGCATGGTAGCGTGCGCCTGTAGTTCCAGCTACTTGGAAGGCTGAGGCAGAAGGATCGCCGGAGCCCAGCAGGTTGAGGCTGCAGTGGTCGGGAGTGGCCACTGCACTCCAGTCTGGGTGACAAAGTGAGACTCCAATTCAAAAAAAAAATAAAAAAGAATATACTATGATTAAGTGGAGTAACAATTTTAATTTATTTTATAACTTTTTCTTGGCATCCACAACTTGGCTGTATGGTGCAAAAGACCTGACTTTTGCCCTATCTAAACTTTTGACATGCCTTTCTCTCTAGGTTTAACCATTTCTAGCTTCTGATTTAAAGTGAGAGCATGTGACTCTTCCCTTCACTTGAACACTTGGAGGCCATTGTTAGGTTATTGTTACAAATTGACCTAATTGCAATATTGTTGTGTCTCAGAGAATAGGGAGGCCTGAGGAGAGGGAGAAAGTGTGGCAAATATAATAATAAAAAGGTTTGAAATACTTCGGGAATTACTAAAATTTGATGCAGAGACACAAAGTGAACTCATGTTGTCAGAAAATTAGTGCTGATAGAATTGTTCTACCCAGGATTACCAAAAACCTTCAATTTGTAAAAATCACAGTATATGGGAAATGCAATAAAGCAAAGCATGATAAAACAAGGTATGTCTATATGTGCCTTATTCTAAAAAACAGCTTTTTACTGAGAGGGAAATATGAAGGACATTTGCACTAACAAGACAAATTTGCCCATCATCTGTGAAAGGACAGGCCGGAAGTAGGAAATCCATTTTTTAATCTTCTTCCTAAACCTTAATACAATGATGAGAAAGTAGAAGCTATGCTTTTGAAAAAATGCACACTTTAGGTAAAATTAACTTTACCGACTTTGTCTTTTCAGAAACAGACTTCCTGGTACCAGATATCAGAAATATCTCATAGCGGCAATCAAGCTTGCCTAGAGTAAAGAGAATTTACAAAGCCTAAGACATCATGCGTTGGTCAAGGATTGTAAAAGTCATGAAACTTGTAATTACAAAAGTTGTGACCACCCAAAGGAGGAGCAGGTGGGGATTCAATCTTCCAGTAGAACAGGCCCTCTCTACAGGGAAGTCAAGGATCCCCCAAAGCTACCCAGTGGGAATGCCTAGGAGATAAGAGGAAATGCACCCTCCATTAGCTCTAAGGAATGTCGTTTGGGAAGATACAGGAGAATTAGAATCCTTGTCACACCCTTTTCTCGGGGCTATGATACTATAGACAGACATTAATGGATCTCTGCGCCACAGGTTCTCCAAGACATTCACAGGTGGTCTATAAGGAAGTCACGGCAGTCACGTCTACCTGATTGCAACATCTCCAAGGAAAGAATTTAAGCCAGGACTTGGGGGCTACGGTGCCACACTCACCTAAAGTGTAGACCCGCTCCCTGTCTGTGGGGGGGTGAACTTTTCTTAAATAAATCTTTTCTTCTTTCTCCTTTTTGCGTTGCAATTCTTTGCATTTACTCGGATCTCTGGGTTGCCAGCACGCACTTCTGACTTACTGGCGCCGGCAGTGCTGCACCTCCCTGTTCCTCTCCCTATCCATCCATCCACCCTCACCCTATCTGTACCCTAACAATCTGCCATATTAAGTAATGGTGAACCAACTATATTAGCTAATGCAATTAGACAACATGCAATATTTAGAAATGGGAACCGTAATAGAAGATGCAAAAATCTTAATTATGATTAAATATCTAGAAAATTCAAGAGAATTAAAGGAAAGCCACTATAAACAATCAGCACACTCAGTAAAATTACAATATATAAAACCAGCATTCAAAAATAAGTGTTTCTGGAACTTAAAAAAAAAAAAAGAAGTGTAATGTAGGAAAAGAAGAGTTAGTTAAAAGATATAAGAGATAGCCGGGCTCAGTAGCTTAGCCTGTAATCCCACGCCTTTGGGAGGCTGAGGTGAGCGGATTGCCTGAGCCCGCGGGTTCGAGACCTGCCTGGGCAGTGAGACTTCATCTCTACAATAAATCAAAACATCAGCCGGGCGTGGTAGCACATGCCTGTAATTCCGGCTACTT
>NW_007252919.1:1100957-1118375 GCF_000164805.1 Carlito syrichta
AAAAAAAAAAAAAAAAAAAAAAGGTATAAGAGAATAGAATAGTCTATTTAAAATAGGAAAAGATAAACTAATATTTTAAGCATAAATACACAAAAGTAGACTTGAACAAATAAAAAGACACCCTATATTTTAGTACAAAATTTATCATACCATATATTTTAGCACCAAAACTTACAAACTTTTGTAAAGATTCCATTTTTCTTAATATGTTTTACAGTATTATCACAATCATATTTTTTAAATTATATTTTTCATGAAGTAGAATGAGTGATTATAAAGTTCATAGAAAAAAATAAGCATGAATGAATAACTATAGAATCTGGGAATGACAAAATCAGTGTGGCAGGAATATGGGATTTGAGTCTGTTGAAGAGGTTCTTGCTCTATGAGATGCTATAATACTTTATCATATCACTTTATTTAAAACAGTGTGGTTTTAGTGTGTGAATACTTATCAGACCAATACTTATCAGAACCAAATAGAAAAATTCCGAGTGAAATCCAGGTATACATATGGAAATTAGAATATGATTAAAAAGACACCTTAAATCACTAGAAAACAATAAATATTTCAGGATAAGTTTCAATTTTTCACATTTTTGACATCAAAGGATAATTTCTACAGGATCACAGATCTCCATGTAAATAAGAAAACCATATACATACATGGAAGATTTTCTTTAAAATCAGAAGTGGCAAAAAATTTTCTGCATGAACTTAAAGTATTCGGTTTAGTTGACAAATGACAAACTGGGAAATATTTCAATTTATCACCAAGGGTTAATATCCTGATACAAGAAATGTTCCTGAGAAATAAGAAAAGCCTAAGCTTGATTAAAATATAGATAAGAGAATAATTTTAATAGAAATTGTCCTTAAATATGAAAAAACATGTTCAACTTCACATATAATGAAAGAAACACAAATTAAAACTCCACTGTGGTACTACTCACTTCTCAAATTGACAGTAATACAAAAGTTTTATCATACGTTCTGTTGTAAGAATGGGAAAACTGACACTTATACATATCTATACCTATGGAGTAGAATTTGGCAATATCAAGTAAAAATTCTCAAGCACTTACCCTTTGATGCAGCAATTTTACTTCTAGGAAATGACCGACTATGTTAAATGGCGACTATGTTAAATGACCTAATGCATAGGTCAGCATCTTTTCATAATCCTTGAGAGAGTCCTGTTTTCTAATATAATCCTAACTAATTCTAATTTTCTAACATAATTCTTTTTAAGATTCAGACCCTTTCTGAGAGTTGGTCCTAACCATATTATGTCAGTTTGGTATCTGAAGTCCTTAAACAAGCTCCAAAACTTACCAAGTGACATGAGCCCAGTTAATATTATAGTCTGTGAGATATAGACTGCTCTGAAAGGTTTATTAAACTAAGTTTAGCCTAAAGCTGTCTCTTTGCATATTCTAAGTATAGCTAAAAGTTTCTCTGTACATTTAACTCTAACCTAACTGGATGGATAAACAGACTGTAAGCTACTCTTCTACCAATAATGTAATTCCAGCCAATCAAAGAAAGCCAACTCTTCCAACTTTGTTCAAAGAGACCTCAGATGTCTCACTGGGTCTGACAGAAACTTGTGGTATACGACAAAACTGCAGGCTATGTGAACTTTGGCTTTGGGGATTCATAGAGATATTTGTGTTCTACACCTTTTGTTTCTCTTGCATGCTTAGGTAGGGAAAATCATTGGCTAAGTTGATCTAGAAGAGCTGAGGACCACAAGGTAAAAATGAGATCCTTAATTTCTGAAGAACTGAGTACTCCACCTTCTGGCTATGCCTGCATTTAGACTCCGAAGCAGCAAATGCTTATGTAAATCTTCTAAAGGTAATTTAAAGTTACAGTGGAATGTTCCAAATAAGCAACACTGTACTTTAAGAAGTGCATAGAAAATAAAGGCTCTGAATTAGTCTTATCCAAGGATGCCCCTAGATGTGCAGAAGCTTCTAAAAAGATTTCAATAGTTTTGTTGCTTTTTTAAAAAGACTCTTTACAAAAGACAGATAAAAACCTTAAGTGACTGATGTAATAAACAAAACAAAAACAACTGAAACTGCTAACTTTTTGACTTAATTACTATCCTGCCCCAAAGGCAAAAGAAAAGTTATTATAAAGTGTTTATAAAAGGTAGACCCTCAGGTATAGTAGGCTTGCTCCTTTTTCAGATCTCTCCATGTTGAATCCAGGCTTAGAGAATGCTTTCTTTGCCCTGTTCCTTAAAGAGCTTCACTCCACTTTGAACTCAGTAATTTTAGCTAAGAAATAGCAACTAAGTTAAAAAAGATCTGCCAAACTGAAATACACCTTTCTGGCATTTAACTGGCTACCTTGAAGCACTTTGTGAAATCAATTTACATCTATAATGGAAATTTCTATTTGAGAGGAGACACTGAGAGGGAGGAGTGAATCACTAGAAACTCTTGCCTTTGTTTTCATTTAAGGTGCTGTCAGATCTAACTGGGCCTTTACTTACAATACTTTTCCATAGTTTGAGCAAATGATGATACAATATTTAGGCCTAAAGTCTTAGCTCTGTGTTTTTGAAATATAAATTTTCATGTTCCACCTGAGTTGTCCATTTAGAAATGTAAATTTAGAGTTGCCTAGCTAACAATTGCTCAGAGCAATGAAAGAGGTAATTGGAAGATTGATTGTCTAAATGGGGAAAAGAAAAACAATTTAAAAGCTGGCAAATGAGAATCCTTTATGAAAGCTACAAGATCTGCTTCTGTCTGTGTTTCTGTAGGTGTATATGATATTTGGCAAATATAGCTAGTTTTTAAATTGTGAGTAAACTAGGAATGATTTCAAAACTATCAATTAAATACAATTTGATACTTGCCTAATTTGACTATAAACTATGGTTTTGGTTTTGAGCCTCTGGATTTGAGAGGCTGTGGTGAGGCCTGGAGACATATTCTCTTTTTTTTTGTTTTTGAGTTGGAGTCTCACTCTGTCACCCAGACTGGAGTGTAGTGGTCGCTCCCGGCCATCGCAGCCTCGACCTGCTGGGCTCCGGCGGTCCTTCCGCCTCAGCCTTCCAAGTAGCTGGAACTACAGGGGCATGCTACCACACCCAGCTAATTTTTGACTTTATTGTAGAGACGAGGTCTCACCAAGTTGCCCAGGCGGGTCTTGAACCCACACTCAGGTAATCCACTCACCTCAGCCTCCCAAAGTGCTGGGATTACAGGCTGAGCCACCGAGCCCGGCTGGGACATATTCTCAGTGCCTAGACCAGTGGCTACAAGTCAGAGTGAAGCCCAATATGGCCCCATCTTCCTTGCCTCAGTTTTGCTTCCTGGCTATTCAGGAATGGATTGGATCCTCCCATCCTCTTCACAGCTCTGTCTCCTGCCTTAAATTCTACAATTGGTATGCCAATCCGAACTGAGGCCCTACCTGTCTTAATCCTTCTAGGTGCCGCATGGCTTTTTGGGACCCAGAATGATTGGGGAAAGCATTAGGGACAGTACCTGTGTCACAGTTTCCAAATCATTTTCAGTAATTTAGAAACTTAAAGTCATATTATGTTAAATTAAATAATAGATAATCATAAAATCTCTGAGTTATTTGTAGGTTGAAATACTAAAACTTTAATTATTAAAAATAAATTTAAGTTTACATACTTTGGTGTAAGAAATAGAATTATTTATTTTCAGAATGAACCCTGAGCCATGTTTAAATGCCTTTGCTGAGTCATTTCCTGCTTCTTTCTGCTTCCTTTCCATGGGCTTTTTACTTTGGCTGGCTACATGGTTAAACTTTTGGCAGAATCCAGTCAGAATAGTAATCCTGTAAACCAATCAGCAAATAGGACATGTAAATGAGATAATTCTGTAAAACCAATCAACATGTAACATGTAGGTGTCCTGCAGCAAATTGTGTAACTCCTGCAAGTATTTTTCCAGTGAGGAACCAGGAGAGGGATGTGCATTTTAGGAATAAAGGTACTGATTCTTCCTGCTTTGGTGTGCCTGCCCACCAGATACCCAGTCTTGCAAGACTGCCATTAAAGTCTCGCTTCTGCTGCACTCCATGTCTCTGCGTCCATCCTTTGATTGTGGACAGGTGAGTTTATTTCTCACATTTGGCCTCATAGTTGTATAGTATAGAAAAGCGAATATATTTATATCTGTTAATAAACACAAATTTAAGGAGACATCATCCTAAATATTATTAAATGGTTTTCATCTACAAATACTGATACAAAACTACTTCCTATGGTTTTCACTAGAAATTAGGGTGTAGTGGTCCCTAGTTCATTCTTCTGGATGTGATCAGCCAGTTTTCCCAGCACCATTTACTGAATAGGTTCTCCTCTCCCCAGTGGTTGTGGGTGGAGGCTTTGTCGAAGATGAAGATGAGTTGGTTGAGAAATTGAGGTTTTGCTTCGCGAATCTCTATACTGTTTCAATAGTCCATATGCTTGTTCTTGTATCAATAGCAGGCTGTTTTGATTATTAGCTTCATAGTAAAGTTTAATGTCTGGAAGTGTGATACCTCTTGCTTCACTTCTTTTGCTAAGGATTGTTTTGGCTATTTGTGATCATTTAGGTTTCCTTATGAATTTCTGTATTGTTGAAATATGGAAGAATGATGTTGGTAATTTAATGGGTATAGCATTGGAATCTATAGATTGCTTTGGCAGGATGGACATCTTAACAATGTCAATTTTTCCTGTCCATGAGCATGGGTGGATATGTGTGTGTGTTTTCAAGTTTGCAGTTGTGATGTGTTCTCTGTTGATTCTGTGCTTGGCTGTTCTCTTGGGAGGTGCTTGTTCATACTTTATTTTTTTTTCTTCTGTGCATAATACCTTTTTAAGGGTCTCCTGTAAAGCTGGTCTGGAAGCTGCTCTTAGGGATTGAATGTCTGGAAAAGATTTTAATTCTCTGTCACTGATAAAGTTAGCTCAACTGGATAGGAAATTCTTGGTTTAAATTATTTATCTTTGAGGACTTTGAGTATTAGACTCCAGTCCCTTCTAGTTTGTAGTTTCTTTTGATTGGTCTGCTGCTATTCTGATTGGTTTTTCTTGGTTAGGTATTCTGACCTTTCTCTCTTGCTGCCTTTAGGATTATTATTTTTTTTTTGTGCCTACTTTGTGTAAGTGAATTACTATGTGTCTGGGGTTAATCCTCTCATTTGATATCCTGTAGGAGTTCTCTGTATCTCCTATGTTTGTAGGGTCATATCTGTGGTAAGATGGGGAAAGTTTTCTTTAAAAACCTTCAAGGTGTTCTCCATTTCCCTTTCTTCTTTTGGGATTATATCTTGATATAACTGCACAGCTCTTGGAGGCTTTGTTCTTTCTTTCTGAGTTTCCTATGTTTTTTAACAGATCAGGTTAATTCCATGTTTTGGTCTTCAAGTTCTGAGATTCTTTCTTCTGCTTGATTCATTCTGCTTTCCATGTTTGTCATTTTGTTGTTTAGTTCCTTGATGAATTTTTTTATTGCCAAAATCTCTGTTATGAGTTCTTTCAGTGCTGCATCTTATCTTTCTTGAGTCTTATTCACTCTTTCCATCCATTCCCTAATCTCTGTTGTATTCTGGGGCCAGTTGTTTGTTACTTCCATTGTTTGAGATCTGAGGTCTGATTTTTTAAAGATTTTTCTCTTTATAACCCTGGGAATTTCCTGTGTTCTTCCATTGACTTTTCCTCACTTGTGACAGATATCTTTCTTTTATCTTTAGTTCCATTATTCAGTGGCAGTGGGAGAGACTTTCACTTCTGATTTTTACCCAGTCCTCTATTCTTCCCTGATCAGGGCTCAGAATTTGTTCTATTTTAAAACAGGGCTGTGGATAGGAAACTTTGCTGTCTCTTGTAGTTTTGAGAGTCAAATAAGGTGGAGTATGGAGAGCTAGGATTCAGAAACTCTTGCAAATCACAATGTTTCCTGATTGTGATATGGGTTCCTTGAGACCTACTCCCCACCACCACTCTATATAATGATGCAGTGGGTATGTTGGTATACCCCCTGAGTCCAAGATACTGGAACAGCAATGAGGAGAACAGAGAAAAGTAGAATGGAAGAAGATGGACACAAATTAAAAAAAAATTTTTTTAAGTCACAGAAAACAAAAGCAGAAACCAAAGCAAAAAACAATTGAACACACACACACACAAACTGGAATAACAACAAAGCAAAACAAGATAAAAAACAACAACAACAAAAAACAGGAAAACCATACACATACACCCAACCCAAAATGAAAGGAGAAGAAAACGAGGGGAAAAAAAGAGGAAAGAAATGAAACAAAATTCAAATAAAACCCTCTCACACATGTTCACACACACATTAAACTAAAAAAAGGGAACAAAGAGCAAAAACAAATTAACAAAAAAACGCTGAAAGATGAACACTCAATCCTTCATGTACACACATAAACAGAAAACAAAAATGAAAGAAGATAGAAAGGAAAAAAAGAAGAAAGAAAAAAAGGAGTGGGGTAGATGCAGATTGAACCCTTACATACACATCCATGCACAAAGGAAAAATATTTAAAAAATTAAAAACAACAACAACAAAAAACCTGCCCTTTTGTGGCAGGTTCTCTGGTTGTTCCTCTTAGTTGCCCCTCTGCTGTCTCCTGCAGAGCTTCAGCCTCATTCACAATCTCCCCAGTGTCCAGCCCAGGGAAGAAGGAAGGGGCAGTGGGAGTGGGTGGGGCTTCAGTTCTCCCTTCTCACTGTAGTATGATCAGGAGGATCCCCTCCAGTGGAGAGGTGTGGGTGTTTTTTTTTCTTCCCCAGGTACTGGTGGGGGGCGCCCCAGCCAGGCTTATCCTGGAGTGAAGTCCTCCTATTGCAGCTGATGTCCAGGCTCCACCTGGGTTTGTCCCTCTCAGTTGTGCCTCAGTTATGTGGGACTGATGTTTAGAAGATTGCTGGGGAGAAGGGGATTGGGTCAGCCCTGGACTCACCACTGATCTCTTTGGAGGGCTTCCTCATTCTTTTCTGGACACACCCTTTGTCCCAAGACTGCATCAGGGTAGGAAGTGGGGTGTCTGAGAGTCAGCATTCATTCTGACCCTCCAGAATTTGTACTTTCAGGATATTCCCTTTGGGTCACAATCAACCCCTGACTAGTTAATTCACTGGTCACAAAGACTAGGTCAGATCTGTTGCTCCATGGTGAGCAAGCTTTCCTGCCCAGTTTTCAAGATGGTGGCAGCGTGCCTCTTTCATCTTCTTCAGTGGGTCTCTGCCTCTGGGCTCCCTCACTGTGCTCCCTCTCTAGCCCTTGCTGCTGGTGTCCGGCCAGGTGCTGCTGTGGTGAAGCAGAGCCTGGAGATGGCAGTCTCTCCTGGCAGTTTCTTCCTAAAAAAGGGCTTTGCTGATTTTTTAAAAATGGTGCTCTGCTTCTGCATCCCAGGAAGCACTAGGGACCAAGCAGAGCAGCTACAGCACCAACTGCTTCACCAGGATAGCCCTGGCCACTTACTCCAGAGTCCCTACTCTGTCAGCCACTCACACACCCACTTACTCACTGACAAATACGTAAAATTTTCCATACACTCATTCACACTGGGACTTGCTTACTCTGACTGGTTCCACTGCTATCTTCCCAAGAATCCTCTCCTGAACTTTTAATACATCTGGGTATATGCTATTGGTCATAATTATGGTTTTTATGTTAAATTATTATAGGCCACAGAAATAACCAAATTTTCTTGTTAATTGAGTTCTTAACTATGGCCATTTTAGGTCATTTCCACAGATAATTGCTTAATTCTGATGCTGCTTCTGAAAACTTCACAAGTAAACAAAATTCTGGAGTATCATGTCTTCGAGGAGGTTGATGGAAAGGACCCTCACAAGCACTCTTAAGTACAGGTTTCTGATAACTTTAGAATTGTATCACTTGGTCTGGGTAAGAAATCTCAGAACTCTAATGAGAACATTGAGTGGTTTATAAAACTGCTAACCCAAGCAGGACAAAAATTAATTGAAAACTGAGAAAATACTGTGCCAGATAGTAATGCTAAATCAGGCAGTACTAACATTGTTTAGATATGCAATTTGAATGATCTCCATGGTCAGAGTCAAATTACCTGTGGTAATCCATATAATCAACAGTGCTATGCACCTATATTGGAGAAACAAAATTGATATTTAAAGGATATAAGTCTTGTGTTAAGTGCGAACTCATATAGAGTATGGACAGCCACCTGGTCCTTCCTAAGTTCTTAAAGCTTCCATTATTAAAAACTGTACATTCCATGAGTTACCCTAAAGAGATAAAATAATTTAAATTGTGTGTGTATGTTTGTGTGTGTGTGTATATGTGTAGGGGTGTCAAAAATGTACACACATTTTAAGTATGATGTTCATTCAAAAGATGGCATTAATCAAATGAATGCCAGTGTCACCATGAGACAGGCAGGACAGTCAAAGAAAATTGCAGAAGCATGGTTGAGCAAACATCATACTACACATTACTACTGTAATTTAGTTCAACTTTGAAAAGTAATATATAGAAAACATCTCTTACAATGTGTATACTTTTTTTTTGGTATGTATATATAGAATGTATATATAGAGAGAAAGATAGAGAGAGAGGGAGAGTAACTGTTCCAACTTGCTTAAATAGTTTATGACCAATGTTTGGTTTTTCAAACACATAATCCTGAGAAGACAATCTTCTGGTCCATTTGAGCATTTATGGAGGGATTTCATTCAATTGTCATTTTTGATGAATATTTTCTAGAAGTATAGAAGCTTTCCCATGCAAGATGATTGATGTCATAACAATGGCTAAAAGGTTATTAGGAAATGTAATTCCTTCATGGGACATTCCTAGAGAAATCTAGGAAATAATAGAAGTACTTGTTTTATTGGATAAGTTGTAAAACTGTTAAAGTATTACAGATATAATATCACTAGGCAATAATAGCTAAATTGATGGGGTTGCCTTGGTCAAAGATATCACAGATTAATGACAATCAGATTTACTTCCAGTGAAAAACATAAGTTGACCCCTTAAAAAATAGTCCCTGGAAGGCCTATGCACCTAGTAATAGAACCTCATGTATCTTCTACTACTAACCTCTGAAATGACTAAATGCTACAAGGCTTGAATGCATTATATAAAGGGTATTTTTTTACCAGGTAAGGAAAGCTTTTCATGATCCTCTGACTGAGGACATTCGAACCCTTCATAATCTAGAGCCTGCAAACTAGAGATTTCTCCTGTAAACTAGAAATCTCAACATCCAAGAGGTCCTCTCCACTTTAACCCTTAAAAAAACAATAATCTGAAGTCCTTGTTCCTACCTTATAAACCTCACAGTCTGCTATTTCCTAGGAGGATTTGAAACCAAATAAGTAAATTTTCAATGGTAGTAGAGTAATATCAATGTCTATTGTTTTGGTCTGTCTTTCAAAATCGGGGAATTGTTCAATCAAGTTTAGGCTAAATTTGTCTCCTTAACATATATTAAGTTCAACCCACAGGTTTCTCCATACACAGTGAACTGAAACTGATGTTTAAACAGACTGTAACCTACTCTTATGCTAATCATTGAGTTTTGACCAATCAAAAATGGCCAACTCTTCAAGCCATGTTCAAATAAGACAAATGCTGAGCTGTAACTAATCTGTTTCTGTACCTCACTTTCCACTTCCGTTTTCTGTACGTCACTTTTCTTTCTCTGTCCATAAATTTTCTTTGACCACATGACATGGTTGATGTCTCTGATGTGATTCTGCAGGCTGCCTTATTTTGACTCGTTCTTTGCTCAATTAAACTCTGTTGCATTTAATTTGTCTAAGGTTTTTCTTTTAGTAGTGTTCAGATAGGCACCTGAAATAATACCTGCAAGAGCTGTTTAACTTGTTTCTTTAGGGAAACAATAAAAAGAATTCATTTGAAATGATGGTCAATTCACAATAGAAGTAAAATAAACTTACATTAATATAATGTGCAAAACCCATAGACATGCACTAACTCACTGTTCCTGTGTGCTCTATAATCATTTTTCTTTTTTTTAATTTTAATGTCTGCTGATTCACTTCTTTGTGTGTCATGTTGTCCTCTCACTAGGCTGTTTGTTACTTGAACACTAACTCTTTGTGTTAGAGCCCTTATTAATATTTCAAGAAGTCTCTGTGTGTGAATGTTCAAAGTTCACTTAAAAAAATACAACATTTCTATAAAGATCTGCCATCTCCAATACTTTACAAAATTCCTGCTACTAATAGTTAGTACGATAGGTTGCTAAATTATGTTTCAACTGGTGTGCCAAGACACAAGAGATAAGAAAATCTGAAGTAAGGTACTCAACCAAAGAGAATTGAGATATCCAGAGAAACAGTTTCACATCTCTTATAACCATCAGCCTCTCTTAGAGGATAAAAAATTTGGAGAGCAGCTATGAAAGGAAAACACTTGAGAAGCTATTTCGTGGGTTTAGGGTTGTCAGACTTAGCAAATGAAAATACAGGATGCTTAGTTACATTTGAATTTCAGATTTTGGTATAAAAAGGAATATATTTAGTCTTTGCCTCTGGTTCCTGGCACAGAGCTTTTTAAACTCTTGGGGTTTCCTGAGTGATTAGAATGTCTTCATTATTCATAAGATTCCCCTTTTGATCACACATGAGTTTGTGCTAAAGAGGTAACATAGAGTGGGGCCCCTACATAGTCTCAGGAAGGGACTGGTCACCAGGAAGATAAAGTGATGAGAGGACTGAAACTTTCAACCCCATTCATGGACTTCCTGGAAGAAGAGGGGAGAGACTGGAGATTAAGTTCCACAAAACTCTTAAATTGATGAGCTTCCAGGTTGGTGACCTCATCCAGATGCTCCGAGAGTGGCACACCTAGCAAGTGCGGAAGAGGGTGTGCAGCCTCCCTCAACTTTGTCCTGTGTATTTCTTTCATATTGCTGTTCCTGAGTTGTATCATTTATAATAAACCAGTAATAGTAAATGTTAGATTAAGTTTAGCCCAAAGCTGCCTTCTTACATATTTTAAATTCAGCTTAAAGTTCTCTTTGTACATACTGAACTGTTTAAACAGACCATAACCTACTTTTGTGTCAATCACTGAGTTTTGGCCAAAGGTGGCCAACTGTTCAAATCATGTTCAAATCATGCTGAACTATAACCAATCTGACTTTCTGAACCTCGCTTCCATTTTTTGTACATAAAATTCCTTTTTCTGCTCATAAATGTTTTTTTTGTTTTTGTTTTTTTAACCCCACAGCAGTGGTCGAGTCTCTCTGACCCTATTCTTATGCAGTGTCTGCTTGATTGGTTAATTTGCTCAATTAATCTCTGTTAAATTTAATTCATGTAATGTTTTTCTTTGAACATAATAAACTATTTTCCTGAGTTCCTTCTAGCAAATGGTTGAACTTGAGGAGAGGGTCATGGAAACCTCCAGTGTGTAGACATTCAGTCAAAAGTGCAAAAAACCTGGGACTTCAGCTGGTATCTGAAGTAGGATATAGTCTTGTAGTCCTGAGCCCTTAAACTGTGAGGTATATGCTAACTCTGTGGAGAGACAGGATTGAATTATAGAACACCCTGTTGGTATCTGCAGAGTTGGAGAATTGGTTGGTGTCACAGAAAATATCCCCCCCCCCAAGTAACAAATACATTTTTGGTACAATTGTGTCTCAAATACTTGTATGGGACATATTTATATTTTAAAAAATATTTGTTGTTGACCTGAAATTCAAATGTAATTGAATATCCTGCATTTACTCTGGTTATCTTACTCGGAATAAAGCATGCCCTGTGCTTTAAGTTCTGCCATCTACCTACCCAAAGAGAAGAGGGTGTTGCCTGCTTTATTTCAAGTTTGAAAGAGGAGCTTTCACAGGCCAAATGGAGAACTTGTTTGAGAAATGGCAAATACAACAAACTAGTTGGACATCTGCTTAGGAAATATAGAGGGCAGGATAACCCAACAAGCTGCTTTGACTGTAAAGATGTCACTGTTTAGAAATTTGTCTCCACTCTCAGAATTTATGGAGGTAAAGAACGGGTAAGTCTGTAACCTTGATTGAGGTCAAATGGGAGAAAAAGCCAAGAGCAGAGCAGTTTTTATTTATACCAAAGAGGGTCACTTGGGAGACCAATTAGTCTTTGAGAGATAGATCGCCTAAAAACCTGGAATAAAGAGGAGCAAGACTAGAGTGAAAGAATGTATTGCTCCTCAGTCAAAGGGAGTAGCACAGGGGCCTCCAAGAAATTGAGAAGAATGCCCACAAAGAGGCATTTTTAAGCATCCACCTGGCTCAGAGTGTGAAGGTACTACATTATTCAAGTAAGGAAGTTTCCTTGTCTCTTCTTTCTTCCCTGCCTCCCAGCGCTTCAACCCTGGAAAGGACCTTGAGAGCAGATGAGGGATAAGGTAACTGAGAAAGAAAGAAGTCTCCGTATAATTTTTTCTGTGAACAGGTAGTCATAGATGGGGAAACAGGGCAATCTTATGAAAAAGTCTTACTTGGAATGAAAACCAAACTGTTAATGTATTCTAATAATATAATATATTCAATTGTATAGCATATATGATAACTAATGTAAGCTATATAAGAATTATTAATATATGAGACTGAACTTTTAAAATTACTAAATTAAGACTGAGTCCAAAATACTTCTGTTATAAAAAAGTGATGAGGCTTTCCAGAGTTTTCCAGTTGCAGGTGATAACACTAACCCAGCTGTATAAATTGTCAAGGGATTATGGGAGTCAATAAGTGTTTTGATACCACGCTGAGATATGTTTGCTCAAAGTACTAGTTATCACTATTAACTGTTCTTAATCTACAAATTTCTTGACTCTGAAGCTTTGTTCTCTCACCAGCGTTCTCTTTTTTGCATTCTCTGGTGCACCAAGAAGATGGAGTAAAGAATATTTATTCTGATTCCTTTCTGATGAGGAGATTAGAGAAATGTCCTGATCTAGGTTCAAGTCCCAAATCCTTCTTTTCTCCCCATCTACTTCCTTATGTTATAGTTTTTTGTTTGTTTGTTTTTCTATTTGTAACAGGATAGAATTGTACATTTTAACATTGCTTATTCCAAATAGGTGTTATTAGAAAACTGTTCTGGGAAAATGTTTCTAAATTTATAAAGAAAAATAAAACTTCTCTTGCAAAGAAGTTTAGCTGTTAAGGAAAATCTAAAAGCTTTCTTAAAATTGAGGGACTTTTCAGAGGACTTTCATGTGTTAATAAACTTTGTGAACAAATTTCCAAAGGGAATATTTGGAACACAGCATTCTTTTAACATTTTCAACCACAGAACACTTTGTTTTTGAAACACTAATTCCAGAGCATTCCAGAACTAATTTTCCAAAGAAAACATTTTTTGAAAATCCTGACTTAATATTTCAAATCCACCACCTACTACTAATACTTATAGCTTCTGTGAGCTAAGGACATACCAAATAATGACCAGTACTCTCAAACTGTGGACTTTATACCATCTTATCAGAATCATCTCAGTATATATGTTAAAAATAAAAATTACTGGGCCCTGACTCTAGTCTGCTGGATTGGAATTACTGGAAACTTAATAGGTCAGTTCTGAAATCAGAATTTTAATATTGTCCCATGTTGGAGTCTTATATACAAAAAAGGCCAATAACTCAAATAAGGAATTTTACCTCTGGCTACTCTTTCAGAATCTGCTACTAAAATCATTCTCAAAAAGTTGCAGTTTTGTTGGCATCTCTATTTTCTTTTCCAAGTAGTAGCTTGAAAAAGAAATATATTCTTCTACATGGAGAGAAAAACAAACCAACAAAAAATTCAGTGATATATTTTTCCCACCCAGTAGGTGCTAATGTTCCACTGTGTTCTTAAAGAAGAAACGTTTCTTCCTCCCAAGTGATATTTCCAGGGGTGTTTGCTGGTTATGTGTTACTTGAAGATTAAATATAGTAATTGCCTTCAGTCACTCCTTAAAGTTCTGTAACAATTACAAACTGACTCTGTAAGCAGTAGTAGTAAAAACTTATTTCTAAAAGAATATTTATAAAAATCATGTTGGATCTTACTTTTTAAAAATTTAGTTTTAACTTGATTTTACTCAATATTAATGGATTTAGAAAGAGAATGGTGAAATAATTTTAATTTAAAAAATCTAGAATTAATATTTTGATTCCTACAGTCTTTCCAAGTAAGATAAGTAAGATGAGTATGTGTGTGTGTGTGTGTGTGTGTGTGTGTGTGTGTGTGTGTGTAGTCCCACAACTTGAATTTTCTGGTCAGTATGGAAAAGATATGAGATATTATGGTAACTATGCAGTTGAAATGAAACCTACTTAAACGTTTTTTGAAAAAAAATGTCTTTTAGACTTTGCAAAATATTCTGTTCCCCATTAGGGGATATAAGCTATTGAAGAAAACAATTCTGGAAGTTCCAGAATGGAGGTACTTAGGGGCTGAAGGTGACAGAATAGTACATTTGAGGAGTATACTTTTACGTATATCTCCAGGTCTTGAAATAATTAATTGATTAAAGAGGAAGGAAAACAACAACAAAAAAAGCTAAATAGGAAAGTGTCATCTTCCTTATGGAAAGAATCTAATCGTGGTCTGTTATTCAACGGTTCTTAAACTTTTGTGTGCCTCAGAATCACTGAAAAACTTGGGGAACTGTCAGGGTTTCTGATTCAGCTGGTCTGGGTGGGGTCTGGGGACTGACATTTGTAAAAAGTTCCCAAGTGATGCTGATGCTACTGGTACAGAAACCCCCACATATTTCCAAGTGCACAGATGTTTTCTATCTCTTCTAATTTACCTGAAGGAAGAAAAGAACATCTCTAAGTAAAAGATGAAATCTGTGAGAAAGCATTAAGCAGCATCTTGGAAAATTTGGCAGTCACAAACATAATTTCTAAGAGTTATTACCTACTGTGGCCCATTAAGAACTGTGTAGTTGGTCCCAATGTAAGACACAAACTGCCAGAAGGAGATTTTTTATTATAAATATAATGCTATAACACAGAAATAGTTAAAGATAAATGAGAACAGAGGTTATTTAAAAGTTGCTCTAAAACATGATTTTAAATAAACTGGCAACTTATGTTTTCTACTCCTAAATAAGTTTATATAAATAAGGAATGGGGAGTACATGTTTGAAGGTCTGTGGAATGCTGAACAAAATTACTTATCAGAATTTTACTCCATATTTTGTAGGGCAATCTCAGGGTTTCATTTTTGGTGGATGTATCCCATAAATCAGAGGTCCCCAACCCCTGAGCCATGGACTGGTATTGTGGTCTGTTAGGAACCAGGCCTCACAGTAGGAGATGAACAGCAGGCATGCAAGTGAAGCTTCATCTGTACTTACAGCTGCCCCCTCATTGCTTGCTTTACTGCCTGAGTTCAGTCTTCCATCAGATCGGTAGCGGTATTAGATTCCCATAGGAGGGTGAACCCTACAGTGAACTAATTGTGAGGGATCTTGGTTGTACAATTTTTATGAGAATCTAATGTCTGATGATCTCAGGTGGAGCTGAGGTGGTGATGCTAGTACTTGGGAGTGACTGCCAATACAGATTAACATTAGCAGTGACGTTTAATTGCACGTAACCCTTCCTCTCCCTCCATGGGAAAATTGTCTTCCATGAAACTGGATCCTGATGCCTAAAAGGTTGGGGACCACTGGCATAAATGTTATAGGTTGCAACTCTAAGCCCCAAATTACTAAGTAGCAATAAACATTAGCAAACTATTTTTGGAAATTTTATTGCAAGATAATGCATGGTTCTTGTAAAACCCTTCCAAAATACAACATAAAATGATAAAGCCTCTCCTATTCACTTCAATCCCCCAAAATAAGTTTTTACTACTGCTGCTTACAATCCAAGAGCATATTTCCTATAATCTTTCCCTATGTAAACTATTTCAACAGTGCTGTGTAAGAATATGCGTGTACACCTTTGTAATACACATAGAAAGTCTTTTAAAATATATACTTACTCTGTAACTTTTTTCACGTAATATGTATAGTTTTCCACAATATTTTTTTCTATCTGTTGTATATAATTAGTTGCTTGGAATGCACCATAAATAACTTAGTTCCATATTTCTAGGCATTTATTTTGTATCTAATATTTCGCTATTATGGACAATTCTGTAATAAAAATACCCATACCTTTATCTTTGAACACGTATTAGGCATCCTTAATGATAGATTTCTGAGTGGAGTGCTGTCAGAGGATTTATGCATGCTTGTTTCCCAAAATCAAGTGTTGAAAGTGATCATAAAAATTGTTACAATGTAGAACACAGATGCATCTTTGAAAAAGGGCTTACTTTTGTTATTGTCCTCAGCTTTAGGTCAACGAATCAATGTTCTCTTTTCATCCTGTATGTAGCTGTAAGCAGTACTCTCTGTCCTTTATTTGAATTATTTATCATTAAATTCAAAAAATTTATTTAGGACTTTCAGACTAAAAAAGAGTTAAATTCTGAACATTAAGGTATAATGAAAAAGCCTACAGGATAATTTAAATACATCATTAACTGGCTAATATGACAAGAAATTCCAATCAACCTTTATCAGCTGCATCTCTTTTCATTGACCCTTCAACACACTTTCCTTTAAACTACTTTGAGGTGTAGAACTACTTTGCAAATTCACTGGAGGAATGTAGATGATTTGCATTTTCACTCACCCCCTGACAATTTTCATTCACTATTTAACAGGCAATTATCTGGCCATCCAGAGTTACAAATAACTCTCCAGGAGAATGGAGTGTCCTTTGAGTTCAGTGAAAAGGTGCAAATCCATATGCCAATAATATCCACAATTTTAGTTCTGTATTCTCCTTTCTCCTTCAAGTCTTTTCACCAACTTTCTTTCCTAATCTTCTGAGTGTGACGGATCTATTAATATAAAGCATTTCCCCCAAATTGCTAAGTCTTAACTACATTGAAAAATGTATTAAATATTTTGTACCTCTAAGTCACCACTTAATAAAATTATAGATGCTGCACTTTATAACCGTAAAATAAATTTCTTACACTCTGAAGTACAGCATATGAAAGGAATAAATTACTTCCTTGAAATTTAATTCAGCTAACCAAATATTTACTATGTACCTTTACTTTTCTAGGTACTGTTTAGTAGCAAGAAGCTCATAAAGGTAAATAAGATAGATGGCTTTAAAAAAAAATACAATTGCCGGGCTCGGTGGCTCAGCCTGTAATCCCGCACCTTTGAGAGGCTGAGGTGAGTGGATTGCCTGAGCCCACGGGTTCGAGACCCGCCTGAGCAACTTGGCGAGACCTCATCTCTACAATAAATCAAAAATTACCCGGGCGTGGTAGCACGCGCCTGTAGTTCCAGCTACTTGGAAGGCTGAGGCGGAAGGATCGCTGGAGCCCAGCAGGTCGAGGCTGCGGTGG
>NW_007252919.1:1118395-1126103 GCF_000164805.1 Carlito syrichta
ACTCAAAAAAAAAAAAAACAATTAAGAGGTAAAATTAAAATACTCATAGTCATAATGGAGATGATATCATAGTTGTTGTAATGAAAGTTTAAGAGAGGTTTGGGTAGTGTACATGGGAGAATAGAAGAGGAAGTATTGGAAATAAATAACTTCTGAATAGCTTCTTTATGTTCTATGTAGCAATGATTAGCTGCCACTGAGTCTCCACATTTGGCTTCTTTTTTTAATTATAAATTTTCTGATGATAAAATAAGGATGCAAGAAGAAAAATATGTCAAGTAATCACTAACTTAATTCATCTTTAGTTGTATATAATTATATAGATGTATATATATATATATATACTTTTTTGAATTCTCAAGACAGTTCCATATAATATGTACTATTTCTCTCGATGACTGTATTTTCTCTAAGCTCTCACTTATCTCATTGCTACTATTTCCCTCTCTGATTTATTTAAAAGGTGTTAAGGATTATAAATTTGCTGTTATATACCTATGATACTGTTCTATATCTGCAAACCTATGATAGAATCAAGACTGGGAATCTAGGGAGAGATTAGTGGAGGACAGAGTAATAAAGGAAATTGAAGAGTAGTAAAAAAAAATTGATGTCAGAAATCATAGGAAAGATAAACCGCTCATTTCTTTACTCTGTGGTTGTGTTTCAGAACTCACCCATGGTCCCTTTTTTCCCCTATCCCTTGAATTGATCAATATCAATCCCCACCCACCCACCTCCCACACCACCACCACCACAATACCTCCAGCCCTGCCCATAGATTTATTCAGTACATTTATTAAAAACTATTATACAAAAGTGTTCTTTAAAATTTAAATTCCAAAATTTGAATACAATTACCAGGTGATAGGAAACTCATGTTTTAGAGCCTAAGGAATATAGGGACTCTTTTATGTGAGCATGAAAATAAAAATGGTTGAACCTGAATGGAATTTTAAATTTTCCCCATGCCTCTCACTTTGAAAAATTCCCCTTAATGATTGAATTCAGCTGTGTTAACCTGATTCCTGATTTTTCATCAGTTTACATTTGCCATTCAAGCACTTTAATTTCTCATCCTTCGTTTCACCTTTCTTTACTCAGTGGACACTGAAATATACTTATTTTTGACCCTCAGGGTATTCTGAATAAGTTAAATTTAAATCCTCATCACAAGTCCATGGTTTTCCCAATGAATTAAATTGCCATCAATTCTCATTTACTTCTATCATTAGGGCAATTTTTTTTGTACTAGCTGTATAAAGTATACGATGGGCTTTCTATCAGTGTGACGATCACCAGAGTTATTGGGAAAATTGGCAAGAAAAATAAATGGACAATCTACTGAAAAAAGAAAAAGGCTGTTTAACTACTATAGCTTATCAGTTGTGGCCTAATTAGGTGTCTGAGGATTTAAGATGCAGCATTAGGATTCAAATGACAATGAATTTTTGGTTCTGTAAGTCTCTAAAAACTCTACAAATTCTTTCTCAAACTGTTTCTTAGTTGCTAGTATACCTATTATATCTCATTAATGTATTTCATTCTGATAAAATTTATTTCATTCTGATCATTTCATTTCTAGTTGACTAGAAATCCTGTTTCAAACAGGGCTGCATTATGACTTTCCTGGGCCTTAGATACCTTGCCCTTTGGGTCCCTTACTTTATGAAAAACAAACAAACAAACACACACACAAGCACACACACACACACGGGTATATTTAATATATAATTAACATATATTTAAAATGCATTTTATGATTTTTTTGGTATAAAAAATATTATAGTCCACACTAAGTAAATATTTTCTTCAACCCTAAGAGTTCACTTTCTTCTTTCTGACACTAAAAAAAAAAAAAAATCTTTTTAGGCCCCTAAGTTATCCTGGGTCCTAAAAACTGTTCCTCCTGTATCTAATAAATAAGTTTTGTAGAATTCTGCTGGAAAGCCATCTGGTCCAGGGCTTTTTTTATTTTTGTAGGTAATTTTCTTATGACATAGTCAATTTCCTGGATTGTTATAGGTCTGTTTAGGGTCTCGATTTCTTCTTGTTTCAACTTGGGAAGGTTGTCCTCCATTTCCTTTAGGTTTTCAAGTTTGTTACTATATAAGTGTACATAGTAGTCTTGAATAATCTTTTATGTATTTCTTCACAGTCAGTTGTGACTTGAACTTTTGCATTTCTGATTGTGTTTATTTGGGCTTTTTCTTTCTTTTTCTTGGTCAGTCTAGCTAGGGGACCATCAATCTTGTTTATCCTTTCTAAGAACCAGTTTTTTGTTTCATGGATTTTTTTTTGTATTATCTTTTTGTCTTCTATGTTCTTAATTTGGACTTTTATTTTGGTGATCTGGATTCTTCTGCTGAAGTTAGGGTTTTGGTGGTCTTACTTTTCCAGCTCCCTTCGGTGATTTGTTAGGCTGTTAACTTGTGATCTTTCTGTTTTCTTCGTGTGTGTGTAGAGATATGAATTCCTCTCTTAGTATTGCTTTCATGGCGTCCCAGAGGTTTTGGTAAGAAGTTTCCTCATTTTCATTTGTTTCCAGGTATCTTTTAATCTCTGTTTTAATTTCCATATTGACCCAGGAGTTGCTTAGCATCATGCTGTTTAGTGCTCATGTCTTTGAGGGTTGAGGGGAAGGTTTGTTGGTGTAGATATTTGTTTTTATTCCACTGTGGTCTGGGAAGGTGCATGGCAGGATTTCAACCTTGTGAAATTTGTTTATGCTTGATTTACGGCCAAGGATGTGGTCGGTCTTAGAATATGTTCCATGTGGTGATGAGTAGAATGTATATTCCATGGTTGTTGGGTGGTGTATTCTGTAGGTATCAATTAAGTCATTTGGTCAAGCATCATATTTTCTGGATCTCTGTTGATTTTTTGTCTTGATGACCTGTCTAGGATTGTGAGTAGGGTATTTAAGTCCCCAGCTGTGATAGTGTTAGAGTCAATATCTTTTTTAAGTTTACCTAGATGCTGCTTTATGAAAATTGGTGCTCCTATGTTGGGTGCATAAATGTTTAGGATGGATATTTCTTGTTGATGGAGTGAACCTTTTATCATTATGTAGTGATCTTCCATATCTTTTTAAATTTTTGATAGCTTAAAAGGTATTTTGTCTGATATAAAGATCATGACTCCTGCTTTCTTTTGTGTTCCATTCACCTGAAATTTTGTTTCCCATTCTCTTACTTTGAGTCTGTGAGTGTCCTTTCTGGTGAGATGAGTTTCTTGGAGCAGTATGCTGCTACCTCATGATATTTTATCCATTTTGCCATTCTATGTCTTTTCAGAGACAGCCCACAGACTGGGGAAAAATATTTGCCAGCTGTATGTCTGACAATGGCCTAACATCTAAGATCTACAAGGAATTCAAATGTGCCAAAAAGAAAAAAACCAAACAGCTACGTTACAAAGTGAACAAAAGATATGAATAGATACTTCTCAAAAAAAGACGTATGAGCAGCCAACAGGTACATGAAAAAATGATCAACCTCACTAGTCATCAAAGAGATGCAAATTAAAACTACACTGGGATGCCACCTAACTCCAGTCAGGATGGCTATCATCAATAACTCAACAAGCAACAGATGCTGGAGAGGATGCCGCAGAAAGGGATGGATACTTTTACATTGTTGGTGGAAGTGTAAACTAGTGCAACCTCTGTGGAAAACAGTGTTGTGATTCCTAAAAGATCTAAAAATCAACCTTGACTCTGCATTCTGCCTATTGGGAATATACCTGAAAGAACTCAAATCACTCTACAAAAAAAGATACCTGAACACATATGTTTCACAGCATTGTTCACAGTAGCAAGAACATGGAACCAACCATGCTGCCCATCAAAAGAGGACTGGATTAAAAAAATGTGGAGCATATACACAATGGAATATTATGCAGCCATAAAGAAGGACAAAATCATGAACTTCACAGCAACCCAGATGGACTTAGAGTCTATAATACTGACTGATCTTTCACAGAAACAAAGAACTGAGTATCACATGTTCTCACTCATAAATGGACCTTGAACAATTATTGTAATACTATATAAGAGAATGATTGGCAGTAGCACGAAACTGCCAGGAAAGGTGCAGGGAAGCAGGATTGGTAGTGGGAATCTGCCTGGTGGGGGGGGGGACACCTCATTAACAAGAGTATCTGCATAATGAACATTTGTATACCTAACCCTGAATTGTACCCCACATCTTTAAAACAAAAATAAATAAATAAATAAATAAATAAATAAATAAATAAATAAAAAGTTGATCATGCTCCCAGAAATATCCAAGGCTTTCTCCCAATGTCTGTTAAATCTCTGCTCCAAATATCACTATCTCAGCAGTACCTACCCAGATTACCTTATTTAAAATTACATCTTCCCATTGTCCCTATACTTCAAGTCTTTCTTATTTTGCTTTGTCTTCTTTTCATGTCATATATCAGCCTTTAATATTTCATATATAAATATTTACTTGTTACTTATGTTTGTCTCCACCAACTACAGTGTAAGCACCATGAGGCCACTGATGTGTCCCCACATTCCTGAGTTGGACCTGACATACAGTAGAGTCCATAATTTTATCTTGGATAAAGTAGAAAGAACATTTGTCTTTCATCTTTTTCTTTATGTTTCTTAAAATGTTATTTTATTTTATTTTTGATGGCCCATAAACTAAGAAGTGGGATCAAGGAAGATTTACTATGAGGAATTAAGCTCACATACTTATGGAGGCTGAAAATCCCATGGTAAGTCATCTGAAGCCGGTGACACATAAGAGCCAATGGTATAAGTCTCAGTCTGAAGGCAGGAGAATACAAATGTTCTGGCTCAAGCAATCAGACAGTAGAGCCAGATTCTCCCTTCCTCTGCTATTTGTTCCATTTAGGTCTTCAAAAGTCTGGATGTACCCACTCACACTGAGGAGGGCATGCTGCTTTACTGAATTTTCCAATCCAAATGCTAATCTTATCCAAAATATCCTTACAGACACACCCAGGAATAATGTCTAGCAAAATATCTAAGCACCCTGTGATCCAGACAAGTTAATACATAAAATAAACTATCACACACACCAATGGACACGTATTCTCTGGAGGTAATTTTAAAGAATATATTTTTAAAAATTAACTTTGTGCTTTAAAGACTCAAAAAGTAATAGATATTTCTATATCGATTGTCAGTCTTGCTGCATCTCTTCAAAGTACTCATTATTTCAACTTGTCTCTAAAAGGCCACTATTTCATGATTGCATACGTCTAGTTTATTGGATACTTTAATTAGAATATATCAGGCTCCTTTCAAAACATGTTTAGTGAAATCCAAGCAATAATCACATGGTAATCTTCAGAAATGAGAAGCAAGTGTGAATATTCTCATTCAATGTTATTTTGGTGTGGAGAAAGAAGAGAATATAAGTTACATCTTCTTTGGACCTATTATATGCTTGGAACTATTAGACTCTATATATAAACTCTTGAGTCCTCAAAGTGGTTCTATGAAATAGGCATTAATATTCCCATCTTAAAAATGAGCAAGTAGGTTCAGATTCTATTCTACAACTATATATTTTGCCTGACCGTGCATAATTGTCAAAGATAAACAGTGTATTTTAATCAGTATATTTTGGACTTTAAAGCTTGAGCACTTTCAATTATATCTTGTCACAAAGGGCATTGTAACTCCTATTTTAAAAACTAGAAAGGATCTTGGGGACAATAAGAGGCTGGAAATATGTTGCTAAGTCTAGAACATCCTTGTGTGTAAATGTTAGGTTAAAATCCTAGCACGGCCTCCTAAATATTTATAATATAATCAGACCCAATGGAGAGGTCTGGGATCTGTTGCCATGCAAAAAATGCAAAGAATTGCACAAAAGTTAGTTTGGAAAATATAGTTTATTTAGAAAGTAAGTTAGAGAAAGAGAGAGAACATTCAACTCCCCAATGTAGAGGAGGGGGCCAAAGTTAGGAAAACATGGTGGCTATAACTCAAAAGAGCCACATGGCCACACCAGAGTTTAGCAAAGCAATGGCAAATGGCTGCTTGAGGTTGAATGATTTTAAACCTTCCCTTTGGTATGTGGCAGATCATTGAGGTGATTGCCTGATGATCTGTTTCATGTCATCACAAAAGAGACAGGTAAGCAAGCGCAGATACTGACATCATGGTGATGGACAGCAGGTAGATGGGTGGGTTAGTCACATGATTGTTGCCATGTTGATTGGGTCTGTGTCATGAGGATCATGGAGGACTCATGAGGTTAACTTGTTTCTTATGGCAATACTTGGAATAGAAAAGTGAATTCGTACAAAACAAACTGGAGAGGGTATGGAAAATAATTATCAATAACTACCTATGAGAAACCAGTTTTGTCCTTGATTGAGGACAAGCCAGGTAATGTTAGGAGAATGTGACAGAACTAGGCAGTGTCAAAATGGCTGCTCATTGGGTATATCAACTCCATCTTGGTCCTTTCAATGAGAGGGACTTTGTATCCCCCATTCCTGTAATTAAGAATAACGTAGGTAGTGGATATGGGCTAATGTGACAACTTGATTGGGTATAGTCAGTGGCTTTTTATTTTCTATTAAAAAAAGTCCTTGTTTTTATTTTATCATACCCTTTTGTTCCTATTAATGAGTTATAGCCAAACTAGATATGACTGTGTAGGGGCCAAGGTCCTTGACCCCCTGAAAGTTTGAAAATCACTGTCATGAGGCAAATCAATAGGAGAAAAAGGCATATAAATTTATCCAACGTGTGTACACAAAGCCTTCAGAATGAAGACCCAACCTCTCAATAGGTACAGGTGTGTATATACTGTTTTGAGATTCTATAAAGAATATGGGCTCAGAGCATGGCCTTAAACAAGTGAGGTTTTAGTGACAAGAAGGTTATATGGGAGGGAGAAAGGAAGAGGCTTGGTTAGCAAAGAGGGCCTTGTTATATAGATAAAACTTCACAGGTAGCAGTCCTTAGAGAGAACAAATGGTATATGTTTCTTTTCAGACTCTTAGTTAATTTCTCCTGGATCCAGGAAAGGCCTTCACAGGGAAGTTCTAGTTGCATTAATGGAGATTCTCAATAGATGCAAGCTTTCTCCACAAAGGACAACTTTGCAGGGCCATTTCAGTTTGCTGGCTCTGTGGCAGCCTTTTAAAAAATATTTCCAAGAAATATATTTTGGAGTAAAATAATTTGATTGCCCTCAACTGATATTGGATTTAACTGATTAGGACAAATCTGCTGTTAATCTATTTCTCGTAAGCATATTTATATCACCAACCTCTGACTGGATAACTAATCATCTTATAACGAAACAGACTAGATTATTATGTTTGAATTGCTTACAACTGCTTTCATTGGGACAATTCCAAAGCCAAATGCCAAAACCTGGTCAACGAAAACATCAACTAGAAATAAAAACTTTCCATACCTTAAAAGGGTAATTGTTTCTCTGGAAACTAGTGTAAAAAAAATAGATATAAAAAATCAATTATTTTAACCCATGCAGACAATAAGAGCAAATTCAGTTTTTCTCTGACATAGAAATAACAGCCGGGCTCGGTGGCTCAGCCTGTAATCCCGCGCCTTTGGGAGGCTGAGGTGAGTGGATTGCCTGAGCCCGCAGGTTCGAGACCAGCTTGGGCAGCGAGACCTCATCTCTACAATAAATCAAAAAATCAGCTGGGCGTGGTAGCGCGG
>NW_007252919.1:1126123-1142918 GCF_000164805.1 Carlito syrichta
CCACTGCACTGCAGTCTGGGCTACCGAGTGAGACTCCAACTCAAAAAAAAAAAAAGAAATAACAGCATATATGAACTAAATACTGTGGAAATAAGTATACATTTCTTATCTCTTTATCAGTCAACTGGCAAATATTTATTGGTTATTTATTATGCATAAGAATTTATGTTTTATGGCACTCTTGTTTTTAAATCAAGATACAAAATAGTGTTAGACCCTAGTCTTGACCTAAGAAAACATTTGCACTTGCACTTGAGTTGGAATAACATGACAAAAAGGTATGGCTTACAGCCATTTGTTGCTGAAAGATGCCAAATTCTGTAAAATATTTGAGGTGGTTTATTCTGAGCCAAATATGAGTGGCCAGACCTGAGACACAGTTCCAAGATGTTTTGAGATCATGTGTCCGGGATGGTAGAATTGCTTGGTTATATACATTTTAAGGAGGTAGAAGTTACAAAAAATCATACATCATTACATATGAGATTTACGTTGGTTTGACCTGGGAAGGCAGGGTATTTCCAAGCAGGCCAGCAGGATATAGGTGGATTCAAAAATATTCTAAATAACTATTCGTGAGCTAGAGTTTTCTAAGGAATTTTGAAAGTAGTTAAAGGAAATGGGCAGCTTGATGAACAATGAGGGAACCAAGTTTCTTGACATGTAGATGAAGCTTTATAGGTGGTGGCAGACTTCAGAGAGAACAAGTGTCTTACAAAGTGCCCGGAGACCCTTGCAACTTTACAGGGTCATAAAATACCCTGATTTTTTTTTTTCTTTACCTGTTATGTGATGTTATGCCAGAGCCAGGTTGGAAAATAAACCACATTAAAATAGTTCATAAAAAAGCATGTCTCTCCAGGCCCCAAAATATTGTCAGACTGTAGTCTTGACCTAAAAAAAAAAAGAAAAAAACATTTGTACTTGCATTTGAGTTGGAATAACATGACAAAAAGGAATGGCTTCCAGTCATTTGTTGATGAAAGATGCCAAACTTCCATCAAAATTTTGGAAAGGTAAAGAAAAAGTCAGAGTGTAGTCATCAAGTTAATTACTAGATTGGTAAATTTGGGTTGCCAGAAGCCCAAGGGTATTCAGACTTTTGTTGTACCAACGCCTAGACATTCTCACAATCCAGCAACCAAAAGTTTATGCTTGGCCCATCAGGGGCACTACTGTGTGATGATCAGACCCTGTATATATATATATATATATATATATATATATATATACTTATACTCAGCTTACCACCTAAGTTATAATGTGACAACTAAATGACAGCAAGATTTTTAGCTCCTTTAGCTTCAGTATATTCATAAAATAGAGATAATGGTTGCTATCATATGGAGTTGCTATTAGGCTCCCCAGTGATCATTAAAAATGCCTGGCATATACCTAGCACTTAACAAGTAGCAGTAGCTCTTATTTTATTTAAATTGATGAATAAGCCGGGCTCAGTGGCTCAGCCTGTAATCCCGCGCCTTTGGGTGGCTGAGGTGAGTGGATTGCCTGAGCCTGCGGGTTCAAGACCCGCTTGGGCAACTTGGCAAGCCCTCATCTCTACAATAAATCAAAAAATTAGCCGGGTTTGGTAGCGTGTGCCTGTAGTTCCAGCTACTCGGAAGGCTGAGGTGGAAAGATCGCCGGAGCCCAGCAGGTGGAGGCTGCTGTAGCTGGGATTGTGCCACTGCCCTCCAGCCTGGGTGACAGAGTGAGACTCCAACTCGAAAAATAAAATAAAATAAAATGAAATAAATTGATGAATAAAAATTATGTATATTTACTGTATAAATATATTTTAAAATATGTATATATTGTAAAATATATACATATATTGAGTAATATAAGCATTAACCTAACAAATTAATATTTTAAAAAATGTGATGAGAACACAAATATATAATACATTGTTATCACCTATTGTCACTATATTGTATAATAGATTGCCTGAATTTATTCCTTTTCTTAGTTAAAGAAAATTTTATATCTTTTGGCAAACATCTTTTTACCCACTCACCCACCAACCTCACTAGTGCCTTGTAACAACCACTCTACTCTGTTTCTATAAATTCCACTTTTTTAGATTCCACATATAGGTGAGGGCATATGTCTGGGGAAATAGAAACAAAAGTAAAGAAAAACGAGAGAACTGGTTCCTCGTATTTCAGTAGTACACAGATGTCTCTGTATGTGCAATGTGGAACAACCAAAGGTAAATATTTGTGTAGAGTGTTGGAAAAGCAGATACTGAATTTAATTTGAAAAACAATATATAACTTATTAATAGGTAGCTGACCATATTTAAGTTATACAATGATTCTTCTTCAGTTAAAATATTAAAAATAAAATCCCTGTTTTCTGGCTTAAAAGTTGTTGTGATTTTTTTTTTTTTATATTTATTTATTTATTTATTTTGAGTTGGAGTCTTACTCTGTTGCTCAGGCTGGAGTGCAGTGGCACACTTATGGCCACTGCAGCCTCGATCTGCTGGACTCAGGTGATCCTTCTGCCTCAGCCTTCCAAGTCGCTGAAACTACAGGCACAAGACACAGTGCCAGGCTAATGTTTTGATTTATTGTAAAGATAAGGTCTCACTGAGTTGTCCGGGTTGGCCTCCAACCCATGAGCTTAGCTAATCCTCTCACCTTGGTCTCCCAAACTGCTGGGAATATAGGCATGAGCCACCACCATGCCCAGCCTGTTTTTTTTTAAATACTTGTTTTTTACATACATTCATGCAACCAATTTATTTTTCCTTTGTAACAGTTTTCTTACTTATTATTCATTAACTACCACTCTTTCCTCTTTGGCTACAAACTCCATGAATGCAGGGTCTCTGTTGTCAGTCACTACTACATTCTCAATATCTAGCTGAGTTCTTGATATGGATTACCAGGCTACCTCCTTCCTGTACTAACAGACAACTCTTTGCATAGTTGTTCAGCTTGATATTTTAGAATTGCAGGTGATGAAGTAAGGAAGTCTTGTACTTAATCACTTTTCTAGCACTTATCAGTTGTTAAACTTCATGTTTAGTAACCCTGTTTTCTTTATTTTATGTTTTATTTTATTTTATCTTATTTTTTTGAGTTGGAGTCTCACTCTGTTGCCCAGTCTGGAGTGCAGTGGCACAATCACGACCACCACAGCCTCAGCCACCTGGGTTCAGGCAGTCCTTCAGCCTCCACCTTCCAAGTAATTGACACTACAGGCAAGTGCTGCCATGCCCAACTAAGTTTTTGATTTATTGTAGAGATGATGTCTCATTTGCCCAGGCTGGTCTTGAACCCCTGGGCTAAGGCAATCCTCTCCTCCACCTCCCAAAGTGTTGGAATTGCAAGCATGAGTCACCATACCCAGCTGCCTCTTTTCTTATTTGTCAGATTAGGATAAAAACACTACCTATGAAATTGTTATAAGAAATTAAAATTAATATGTCTAAAGAAACAACATAGAGTATGAATCATAGTAGGCGCTCAAAAAATGGTAACTAATACTTTTATTATTCACTTGTTGCATTTCCAGTGTTGGTCTCAGATCTCTCATTCTTTCCTTATATTCTTTTCAGGAAAATTGAAAAAAGCAAAATAAGAAAAAAGTAAAAATAATAAAATGGCAAAATGACACATACAGAAATGAAAGAGGACAATTTCTATTGCTGACAATTTAGAAATATTATCCATTTTTGATTATCCTCATTATCAGCAGCAAGAACTTAGATCATTCATCAATTTATCAGATAGGTAGAGAGAACCTGTAAAACATATTTAGAATCTTAAAGCTAAGAGAATGCTATAGGAAACATCTTTTCACTTTAATGGGGGCATTCTATTGGCTAGAGAAAAACAATAAAAGATTTAAAAATATATAGCATGATGTTAGTGGTGGTCATAAAATATTTGTTATTAAGAAGAAAATAAAACAAGGTAATCATATAGAAAGGAGTGGTTGTATGGTGAGAGGAAGTATGTGATAAACCTCACAGGAGATGACATTTGAGCCATAACAAAGTGATTTTAAAGAAATACAATGTGTGGATAGGAAAGAGTTTTCTTGGAAGAGGAAACATCAAATACAAAGGTCCAAAGGTGAAAACACACTTGTGCTTAAAGAACAGTGTGAGACAGAGGGAATGGAATTGTAGGATTGGAGTGGGGATGGGGTAAGGTCCAGATCACACACCAAGATTTCTCATGCGTGTGCTGGTGTTGGATGTTTACCAGTCATCAAAGTTCATATCATCACAGTTGAGCTCAACACTCATACCAATCTCGCCAAATGCTGTGCTCTTGAAGTTAACTGTTCCAGGTAAGCAATCTGTCTGATTTCAAAGCTTGATTGTGGGAAGGCATATTAAATATGTAAAATATGGCTGGGCACGGTGGTTCAAGCCTATAATTCCAGCACTTTGAGAGACTGAGGAGAGAGGATTGTCTGAGTCCATGGGTTTGAGGCCAGTCTGGGCAACATGGTGAGACCTTGTCTCTACAATAAATCAAAACAATTAGCTGGGCATGGTAGTGTGCACCTGTAGTTCTGGCTACTTGGAAGACTGAGGTGGAAGGATTGCAGGTGCCCAGCAGGTTGAGGCTGCAGTGACTGGGAGCGTGCCACTGCACTCCAGCCTGGGTAACAGAGGGAGACTCCAACTCAAATAATAATAATAATAATAATAATAATAATGCACCCTGTATTCTTCCTGAAAACACACCACTTGAAATTTAGCAAAGATTAAAATGAAAAGCTCAGAAATAAAAAGCCATGATTACAGAATTGGTGTTGACCACTGACTTAAAAATAAGGTGAACTCAGACAACTATGGGTTATAGAACAGAATTTAAATAATTTAAAATTTGCAAAACAAGTAAAAATAAAATCATTAAATTTGAGAGAGGAAAGAGATTTGAAAATATGAGTGCTAATTTCTTAATCTTTTATAGTGGTGAATAAAAATAATCTTTATAATAAAAACATATAGTCTAAAATAATGAAGTTAGTCTTTTACAATTTTTTAAAGAAGTTTTTCAAATTTATAATGGCCTTGAAGCAAATACTTATTTTGGATGAAGAAATAGTTTCTGAAGTCCAGTAGTGGTCTAAATTTTATTTCAGTGTATTTTTCTTCTGTAAATTCAAGTAAAAACGAATCCACTATTTTGACTAAAAAAGCACATATATTACAAATCATTTTTCTATAACAGTATTTCTATCAATCAGTCAAATCATTCTAGTATCTGTGGAGATGCAAAAGGATAATGTCTGGAATTTTAGAAACAAGCACTATTATATACTGCTGGAAACATTAGTAATTACTCAAGAAGTCTGAGCTGTAGTTACCAAACTTGTAGCTTCAGTTATAAAAATTAAAAATTCCATTTATGAGACACTCCTCTTATTATTGTGCTGAAAGTATAAGATAGTTCAATAAGACAAGAAAAAAGTTGGTGTAAAAATTGGAGAAAAAGAATTAAAGTTCTTTGTCTTCATTTACAGATGGCATGGTTGCTAATGTAGAAAATCCTAAGGAATTTACAAAAATATACCGGAACTAGTAAGTATATTTGACAAGATCATGATATACGGGATATACAAAATATAAACCAGAAATTGAGAATTAGGGATGAAATTTAAATGTCTATAATTACAACCAAAATGCATCAAATTCCAAGGAATAAATCTAATGAGTAATGTGCAAGACACAATTATTTGCAGAAATTCCATGTGGACCTAATACAAACCTAGCAGCTATTTATAGAAATGTACAAACATTCTAAAATTCTTATGAAAAGGCAAAGGAACTAGAATAGCCAAACAAAACTGGAAAAGAGCAACAAAGTTGGAGGCATTACCCTAGATGATTTCAATATGTTTTTAAAACCTAAAATAATCAGAAAATCATGGTTTGTGGTAAGGATCAACAAGTACTGGAACCAGATAAAGTCCAGAGATATACCCATGCATATACTATCAAATAATTTTTGACAATGGCACCAAAATAATTCAATGAGCAAAAGAGAGTCTTTTCAATACATGGTTCTTGAATAATCTGGTATTTATAAGGAAAAAATAAGCCTCAGCTATTACTTCACATAATGCACAGAATTAATTTGGAGTAGATCATAATAGTAAATATAAATATAAGAGTAAAAGACCTCTAGAGGAAAACACAGGAAGCAATCTTTATGACCTTGCAGTAGGTAAAGAATTCCTAAATAGAACATAAGAAGCAAGAAACAGAAAAAAAACTGAAGTCCAAAAATGTAGATATTGTCAAAATTAAACATTTTGTCTGAAAGATACTTTAAAAATATAAATAGCCACAAACTGGGAGAAAATAATTGCAGTGCCTATATCTATTGAGGGACTTATATCCAGAAGACACACACACACACACACACACACACACACACACAATTGCCCCAGGGCAAAGATTGCATAGATAGTGGCTTAATGAATTGATGAAGTTCTAGATTGATGTAAATGTTCTATATCTTGATTTGGTGGTAGTTATATAGGTTTACAAATTGTCAAAATGTAAAAACTAAAACAAGATATATACACATTGGTTCTGTGTATTTATTGCATGTAAATTATACCTTAATTAAAAACAAAAACAAGCCGGGCTCGGTGGCTCAGCCTGTAATCCCGTGCTTTGGGAGGCTGAGGTGAGTGGACTGCCGGAGCCAGCAGGTTCGAGAACCGTCTGGGCAACTTGGCGAGACCTCATCTCTACAATAAATAAAAAAAAACTAGCCGGGCGTGGTAGCACGTGCCTGTAATTCCAGCTCCTCGGAAGGCTGAGGTGGAAGGATCACCGGAGCCCAGTGGGCGTCAGAGTGAGACTCCAACTCAAAAAAAACCCCAAAAAACAAGGTGGGTGAGGGAAAGGATAAATTGCAGGAGAGAAGGACCTGGGAATAAGGCTCAGGAATAAACCAAACATACACATAAAATGCAGGACTGAGAGGTCTAGAAAAATAGAGATAGAAGTTCATTACCAGAGACAAAGGAATCTATAAAAATTGTAATGACACAGCATAAGTGCAGGACAAACTAAATGTTTAGTGGTGTGAGATAAAGAAGCCATAAAACTGTATCAAAGATGCTTGATGCTGATGACGATGTGTAATTAATCATCCATCATTCCCTAAGCACCTAGTGTGGTCATACATTATGCTATTCACAGAAAATATTATAGATGCATTTAGGAAAAAAATTGTCCCTTTGGAGTTAAAACCCTCCTTAGGGAGATGAAATCAATGCATGAGAAGATATTAGAAAGCCATAAAAAGCAGTATCCAATTAACTACTAAATTATGTTGTGCAGATTAAGTGCCTCATTCATTTGTTCATTCAATAATATCAAGAGAATCTTATGTGTATTTTCCTGTGGTAGGTACTCACTTAAAAAAAAAATTTGGCTAACACAGGGTGTGAGTGTAAAGCGTTCCTATTTTAATAGTGTCAATAGCTGTTAGCCTATTAAAGGAAAGATGCAACACTTAAACTGCCAACAAAAAATCAGACATAAGGTCCAGATGCAAATGTATTGAATACATGCTACAGAATACATCTCGGTTACCACAGCATCTGAAGAGATGAGGAACTGTGGAGTACTGGGATTGTTTGCTCTTTACATCACGGGGTTCCTAAATAATTGTATTGATCATATGTATTTGTAATAGCTCACAGACTAACCACTCAGCCTTGAAGCAATATCTTAAATCTGTCAATTGTCTTAGAAACTCTGAATCCAAACTGCTGCATACAGGATGTTTTATATCAGGATAATTTGAGATCTGGGCATCAATCTCAATTCAAGAGATTTACCCAGTTCATTCTGAACTGATTTTCCCTGATGTTTTGTTCGGAAAAACTACATATAAATTGTTGTGCTGTGATGAATCTAAATGTATGATCTAATTCAGCTCTAGGGCTGTGCTAAGTCACTGCTCAGCAGGACACTGCATCTGTGTGGAATGCCAATATGATGAAACACTGGTTATAGAAAATAAATTTTAAAGGCTCTACATTTCTAAATCAGGAGGAGCCACTTTTACTGCTCTGAATGTTCTTCTAGACGACAATCTATGGGATTCCAGAGATGAAATGACAAACAACTCCACTTTGGAATTCTATATATTGAATTATGATTTACAGAATGGTCCATCTCTTTTAAGAGAAGAAAGTAAATCTAGCTTTGTATTTTATTGCCACAAACTTTTTCTCCCACTGTAATGTAATTGTTGTTTGGGGAAAACCTAGGAGCCAAGGAATGGCATGGTTTCTTTAAATGTAAAATGGAATCCATAATAGTCTCTCACAGAGTTGTCATCAAAATTAAATGGGTTTATATATGGGAAGCCCTAAGAATAGTGATACATCGGAAGGGTTCAATGAGTGTTCACCATTTTTCTGATAATGTTTTCTAGAAAAGTTGCATGGCTAACACATATGACCAGATTTTGGTATTCAGAGAAACAGACAAAATAGAGTAAGGATAATGAAGCTTATTTCTTATAAGTGTGTTATCTATAAAATAAGAGAATATGGCCCAATTCCATATTTGGTTAGATAGATCACTGTCTCAAGTGAATAAGAAATGGAATCCCTATACAGTAGACATATTTAGAAGATAAACCAAGGAAGTCAATTTTATTGCGTTACATTAAAAATTGCGAGTAATCACATAAATATATAGACATATGTACATATGTATGTTTTCCCAACAATATTATTTTGTTTCATAGAGAATTAGATAGTTTAATAACCCTATCTTTGCTTAATTTGAAGCTTCTGTGAGTTGAATTCCAAAAGACTACCAACAAAAAGAGGTCTAGACAGGCTTCTTAGGTTCCATGATGGAAGTAATGTAAAATCTTATTTACAAGAAGTATCATAGTAAACTTGTTTTCTTGAGTTGAATTCAAAAGAGGAGAATCTTGAGTGAAAGGAATATTAACAAAAAGCATGAGAAACATCCCAGCTCTGAAAAGTTAAAGTGATCATTTTAATGGATATGAACAAAGCATAATTTACACAGCTCTGAGTACTGGGTTAAGGTGGGGAGGAGTGAAGTAGATTTGGCACAAAATGACTTTTGACACACGCCACGTATTATTTACCAGAAAATTCGCTCATGTACATTAATATGACAGGCATAGTCACTTGCTGAGCTGAAGCCAATTGGTCAGCACATATAGTGCTGAAATTTGGTTCAGATGTTTCTGGGTGTATGTGGAGAGAGGATGACAGCAGGAACTCAGATAGCTGCCTCCCTGAGAGAAGAAATTGTCTGAATGGAGGTCAGAGTGGGAGGAGACGAGAGGTCGGAGGTTGAGCTCAAGGTTCTGAAGAAGGTGAAGCCACAGTTGGCAGGCTATGGATCACTCTCATGAGGTCAGACAATGGTTTATTTCTTAGCAACATCATAATACCCTTTTGACTTTTATTGCCATACCTATAAAATAAGGGAATATCTCATCTGACTGTTTTTATCTCGCAAAAATTTGGTGGTGATAAAATGAGATGAGAGAAGGAAAATGCTTTGGGGCTTTGGGAAGAAAGAATGATGTTAAGCAGAACCTAGTGTGTAATTATATTTTACTTTCTAAGAAAGACTTATTATTCATACACTTCCAGCTCGAGCTGTACAAGTCTCCTTTGAACCCATCAACCTCATGGTTTTTCATGAGGACAAGTCAGTGCTTTGTTCTCACCTTGTGATGCCTCTGAAAGTGGCCTCCCTGTCCCCAGTCTAAGAAATCGATTTGATTCTCTGCCTTTTTCCCATAGCCTCATGTTTCCCCTGGGACAACTTAGTAGATGAACAAAATAAGAAACACGCTTTCAGTTTTTACAGTGACGGAGCCAAAGCTTTTTCGGTTATCATTTGTGTAACCCATGGGGAAATATCAGAATGGGGATTGATCTTGGCAAAGAGATTGTCCACAGAGATGGTTGAGTTTAATAAACTCCTGCTATAAAAGACTCATATTTAAGTTTCAGCAAGTCTCAAAGCTCATTCCGCCAAGGCTATCTAATCTTTTGCCTCCTCAGTTACAAATTAAATTTCCCTTTGTCACTATTTCTTTGGAGTCTATTTTGAATGAGATAAAAGATGAAGGCCCTTCATCAGACCATTCCCTGCATTACAGAAACCTCAGTCCCTTAGGCTAATTACTTTGATAGGTGTTTCAGAGGAAGTGATGGCTTGGTAATAAATATTACTTAGCCTGGATGATGCTACCTTCTGAGGATTATGGAAGTTCTATCATTCATCGTTGTTCTCCTCAGACTTTTTAAGATAATTCATTTTACTCATGGGGCTCAAAGAAGAAGAGATACAAAAATAGATTAAGCAGCTATTTTGGCAAATGATTTCCTTAGATCCCATGGTAGTTGATTGTAATATAATACAATTCACTGATGGTTCTGAAAATAATCTACTATCGTTTACATACACCTAATGCACACACACATATACACACATATAAAATGGTATATAAATACGCATATGTTATATATGATTCTAATGTATAATATGTAGTTTTTGTATACATATGCATCAAAAGTATATGTACATATATATATATATATGTGTGTGTGTGCACTTACATATTTTAGATTAATAACATGGCAAATTATCCTGTGACAAATTCTTTCAGCTTTGGGTTTTACAACTTTGAAAAGACTGGTTTGGATCAGAAAAATTTTTAATCCTTAAATTCTGTGTTAAGTAACTTCAGGTCAATAGATTCTTATACAATGGTCATGCAAGTTCTCAAATAAGTACATTTGGAAGATACCAAACATCATAACAACTCTATGGGATTTAGAAGATACCAACATCATAGCATTTTCTCTGGGACCTTGCAAAAAAAACCAAAAAAACAGGCCAATTTGAATAGCATTTATGACCTCTCCCACTGCTCCTAGTTTGTTTTGTGTTGTAATTAGGAATGTAAATTGCCAGGTGGATTCTGATTTATTAGAGGGACAAAATTTAATCTTCTTCATTTGTGAAGCCAAAAATGGGAATTTGCACATAGCTGTCATTCAAAAAAAAGTATATGGCCAAGTTGTTAAACGACTTAGAAGAGTATTCCATTGGGCAACCCCCTTAGTTCCCCTTCTCCTGTGGGACCTTTTCCATTCTCTCAATAAATTCTTCTTTCTCAACTTTAAAAAGAAAAAAGGAAGAGGAGTTCTCAATCATCATTACTTTAGCTTTTATTAATAGTATTATCATTGGACCACTTTCAACTCCTGCACGTACCAACATCTCTCAGTGTGAATAGTGGTTTTCTCAGCCATTGTGTTAATGTTGTGTTTCTTGGGGCAGCAGCCCCAGTCACCTCAAATAAACTATTGGAATGGATTTATATTTATGGCATTTGATTTACTAACAATGCACCCAAGGCTGTAGTCCTTGTACAAATGCATAATTCATGCGCATTCAGCATTTTAAGCTCTATGCGGGGTTTACTTTTAAAAGTCACATTGATTTTGATTTAAAACCCTAAAGAATAAGCAGAACAAAGCTGCTGGATTGTTTTTATTAATAATATTTTATTCTTTACCACTAGATACCATGGTAATGATGACAAAGCCCTTACTAAACCTGGGTTCACAGTATGAATAAAGGCTTTCCTAAGAGTTGTTTTCTATGAGTGATCCAATGAGTTGGAGCTTTAGTCAAGACACTATTTGAATTTCTTTATAATTTGGAAATAAATAAATGTTCTTTTAAAGGATCAGCAACTTACCTCCACTCACTAAAAAAGAAAGAAAGAAAGAAAGAAAATCATCCCTCTGACCAGACTGACATTTTCCAAACATAGTTAATGCAGTATCTTGCATGGAATTTTATTACTAACTGCCAGGCAGCTCTGTCAGAAGGCAGAAAGGCCAAGAACACAATGTCTTCTACTTTAGTACACTAGACTGTTGAAGCTGGAATATAGTTAACATGCTACCAATGTTATCACTGTGTTCTGTTCTTTAGAAATATTTAAAAATAGACCTAAAATAGGTGGAGGAAATTGTCTAAATACTTTTTTCTTCTGAGCCTCAGTTTCTTCCCCTGTGAAATACAAACAATCTCTAAGATCCATTTCAGTCCTATTGTTCTTTTTCTTCTTTGAAAAAGAACAGTCTGAGGCAGCAAAGGAATAGTGAGAGTTATTTCTTAGAAGGACATTTTTAGGAAGTGATTTTTCAAAGGAGAGAAAAAAGGCAAGTAGTGAACTCAAATTCTAGCCTGCAAAGAGCAGCTTACTAGAGAAGCTTACCTTAAGCTAATTGCTGAAAAATATCCTTAAGCACTCTCTGTTAACTGAAAGAGCTCCTGCATTCAATAAAGCCTACTCTGGAGAATAGCTCTGCTTTGGATCTAGAGATGTATAAATGTCTTTAAAGTTTGGCTGTTGTTGAGCCTCACTGGCAATGATATATGTGTGTAGAGTGGTGGGTGGTTATAATACTCCAAGTTCATACTATTCTTGGTGGTGCCATCTACAAAGGACAGTTAAAGGAGGAGTTTTTATTTCAATTACCATCTACGTGCCCAACACTTAAACCTAGACCTGTCTCCTAGGATGTTTTGATGACATTTGAACACAACATGCTGAATCAAACTCTCTTTCTTCCTTCCTATACTTTGTTCTCCCTCTGTGTTCAAGTCACAATCAAGGGCATAACCATCCAATCACTTGCACAAGGTAGAATTTAAGGGATCACCCTTGACAAATTGCTCTCCTTGGGCCTCTGCATCCTATCCATCAAGTTCCTTCAATTTTATCTCCTAAATGCCTCTCAAATCTATCGACCTCTTTTCATTTCTCTAGACACCACTGTCATACCCTCACTATTATGTTTCACTTGGACTATTCTAATATCCTCCTGGAACTCTGTTCCAGTTCATTCACCGTAGTGCTTCCAGAGTGAGCTTTTCAAAACCAACACTTCTCTGATAAAAATATCCTTTAAAAACTGCTTATAAGGTAAGGAAGACAGTCTCTTCCATAGTCCACAAGGCACTGTGTGGTCTGGCCTCAGCCAGGTTCTTCTGATTTTTCTTTAACCTTTGTCTACCACTCCCTACTCATTGTCCCAGACACAATGGGCTTGAATTCACTCAGTCACTCTTTGCTTCCTTTTGCTTCAGAGTTTCAACCCATGCTTGCCATCCTGCTACAGTTTTCTCTTCCATGTTTGGTTAATGTCCACCATGTTGCAACTCCAATGCTATTTCTTTGAGCTCCCATGTTGGACTAGGTGCACTGCTCTGTCCTCTCATGGCTCTGTCCTGTCATGGCTTCTTTTCTTCATAACACCTATCATAGTATTATGCATGGCTGCTCAGTCAATGGCTCCTTCATCAGGCAAGTCAAAGTCTGAGGTTGTTTTTGTTACCGTAACAGTATTTAGCATAATTCCTGGATCACAGTTGACAATAGATACCTGTTGAATGAATTTGAAGAAGCTATATGTAAATCAGTTGATTCATTAGTTATTTAGAATAAAAATGTTTGTTTACATAGATAATTCTGAATGGTAGGAAACAGGTTTGCTAATAATTACTTCCAGCATATATAAGAGCTTGGCCTTGACTATTGGCACTTACTTAATCTTTCAAGTAAATAAATATAACTTCCACCTCAAAAAAGGAGACTTTTCCTAAAATACTGAAGTCAACAACTCAATTTGGATATAGCCAAAAGGATTCCACAGCCTTGGTATTTCTTTTAATGACATAAAAATATAAAATTCTTTATTTTACCATAAGCATACCTCTGCAGTCATTCACCATTCACGAACCGTGGCATGCTGCAAAATGGCTAAAGAAACTGAAGGCAAGAGGATTAATAAAAGGTATATTAATAAAAGGATTAATAAAAGGTAAGAGGATTAACAAAAGGCAGTCTTCAAATGTGTATAATGCTCCGAGGTAAAGGAAGCAATAGTTTTTGTTTGGCTGAAAGGCAAAACTAGGACAAATGTGTGGAAATTATACAAATCTGGGTTTAAAATCAACTAACAAAGAGCTTTTGGACACCGTGCAATGCTGCTGAGTAGTGAAATGGACCATTTCCTAAGGTAGAAAGCACCTCACCCAATCAGATACGCATGGAAAAGATCCCTATATAGGTCTTTGGGCTTCCTGCATAAAGGTCCCACCCTGGCTAGAGTTTGCAAAAGGGGACAGGCATCTAGAGCTCTGTTTGATACCTAAAAGGTTGTCTAGCCTTACATCCAAATCTGTTTGCAGAACTCAACATAACTGATAAGTTCAGTTTGAATATGAATTGAATTCACATGCATGGAGATAGCAAACTTGTGAATGTGTCTTTAAAAAATGAATTGAAGAGCGTACAAGTTAGAAAAATCAAAAAGAAACTTTTTGCAGTTCAATTTAAGGCACATTAGTATATACTAATATGCATGACATTTGAGAAAAACTGGCTATTTTATGATTAATTGCTAATGTTTCAGACGAGCTCTATATTTCCTAGCTAGTTATTTTGCCAACATTTTATTATGGCAAAGCAATTTATAGACAGGTTAGCGAGCTGTTTTTAATGAACTGGATGTGCTCTCTAATGGAATTGCTAAATTGGTGTTAAATTGTAGCTTGGAGACTTATTGTGAGATTCTATCTTTTTTTTCATTGGTTTTCTTTATCATAGAGAAGAGACTTAAATTGGCTTCAGGTAGAATAGTGAATAATAATTGCAAGTTTTTTTTTTTTAATAGGAATTACCCTGTATCATTGACTTAGTTTAACTTTTATCAGATATTTAGTCTATGGAGGATGTAAAGAATCTTTTACTCTCTATTTTTATTATCAAGTCTAAATTATTCTAATACCTTGAATTATACTTATGGCCCTTATCACAAATGCCTTATCTTTTAGTTTGCAGACTTAGTATAAAACTCAATATTAATATTATGATCTACCACATTTTAAGATTCCTTTGTATTATGTGAGTCCCCTCTGAGCCCTCAACTATCTGGTGAGAAGTTCAACCTCAATTGACTTTGGAGTATCATATCTCACTTTGAGAGGATCTTCATGCAGTTTACCTAGAAATCAAAGGAGGAATCTATTCTATAGCATACTTGCCTTGGAAAGTGGTCCCTTAGCTCCAAACACCCATTATGTCAATGGGACAATTGAGAATTTAGGGCATTTTATGGTGTCAGAAAATCAGGAAGTAGCCATGTTTTTAGTTTATGGTGGAGACATCCTTACCATCTGCTCTATTATCCATCGTGCTGCTTGAGGCAGACCCAGGATGTCCCTGAGGACATTTCAATCTCTCACCACATATTCATTCAAGAAAGCCTTAGACATTGACCTTTGTGCTCACTGACAGCCTTTACAGACATGTTGAAGAAAACACCCACCTAGTTTCCAGTCGCAGAAATTATTCAAATACAGTTCTGCTTTTGTTGTTGTTTTTTTCCAGGCTCAGGGAAATTTTAATACATATATTCTACTCCATTCCTTCCTTCAAAGCTCTTGTTTCACTTCATTCACCTTTGAGATGATTCAGCTTGATTCTTCCCAACCCAGACTTGAACATAAAAAGCTTTTTATTTCTCTTCAGATGATGGGGATTAAGGATAGCATAAACAGGGCCCTTTCCCATGGATGGCTAGGAAGACATTTTAAAAATAATTTACCTTGTCTTTTGCACATTGATTTTGTAGCCTAAGACTTTGCCAAAGTCCTTTAATCAGTACAAGAAAGCTTTTGACAGGTTCTCTTGGATTTCAAAGTATAGAATCATATCATCAACAAAGAGGGACAACTTGACTTCCTCTTTTTCCCTGATTTCCTTCTCAACTGATTGCTCTAGCTAGGACTGCCAGCACTATCTTTAACAGGAAGGGTAGAAGTGGGTAGCCTTGTCTTGTTCCAGTTTTCAGAGGAAATGCTTTCAATTTCTGTCCATTTAACAATATGTTGACTGTGGGTTTATTGTAGATAGCTCTTACTATTTTGAATTATGTTCCCTCTATGCCTAGGTGTTCAAGGATTTTTATCAAGAAGAGATGCTGGATTTTATCAAAAGCTTTTTCTGCATCTAATGATGTAATCATGTGGTTCCTGTTTTTACAACTGTTTCTTTATTTAATTACATTCATAGTCTTGTGGGTTTTGAACCAGCCTTGTATTCCAGGGATGAAGCCTACTTGGTCATGTTGAAAGATTTTTGAGATGTATCATTGGATTCAATTTGTTAGAATCTTGTTAAGTATTTTTGCATCTATGTTCATCAGGGATATTGGCCTGTAGTTCTTCTCTCTCTGTTAGATCTTTACCCGGCGTGGGTATCAGTGTGATATTAGCTTCATAAAATGATTTGGGGAGAATACACCAACAACAAACAGCAGAGAACCAAATAAAAAGCACGATCTCATTCACAAGAGCAACAACAACAACAACAACAAAATATCTCAGCATCTCCTAACCAGAGAAGTGAAAGACCTTTACAATGAAAACTACAAAAACACTGCTCATAGAAATCAAAGATGATGACAAACAAATGGAAAAATATTCCATGTTCATAGATTGGAAGAATCAACATTGTTAAGATATCCAACCCACCCAAGGCAATCTACAAATTTTGTCTTTTTAATATTTATTTTAAAGATGAGTACAATTCAGAGTTAGGTATACAAATGGTCATTGTACAGGTAAAGTTTGGGCCTCACTTTCGTTCCCACTTCACCTTGTTTGAGATCAGGTACCCTTACTAATAAAGTATGCCCATCCTCTCCCCTT